>NC_140167.1:158621713-158831682 GCF_963971535.1 Notolepis coatsorum | reverse complement strand
GTGTGTGCTGATTCTGGCCTTGTTATACATTGTGCAAGCCTATGAATTAGAACCTAAATTCACTTGCATCAAACGGATTAGTGATGAAACCCAATCCATCCACACTCTCTCTCTGTATATTCTCTCTCTCTCTCTCTCTCTCTCTCTCTCTCTCTCTCTCTCTCTCTCTCTCTCTCTCTCTCTCTCTCTCTCTCTCTCTCTCTCTCTCTCTCTCTTCTCTCTCTCTCTCTCTCTCTCTCTCTCTCTGAGCTTGTCTCTTGACTAGCCATCCAACAGAGGGTGGTAGCTGGAAAACTTCATAAAAAAACAACAACAAGAACAATATTCAATTTATAAAAAAAAAGAAAAGAAAAATAGACGCACTGCAGCCCAATGGGTAGAGCAAGGCATTAACACAGCCAGGGTTAGGCGTTTGAATCCCATCGGGGGCCACCCTCGCTAAAACCTTATGCACTGGTGTCCTGCGTGACACGTCCGCCGCACGGCAAGTATACGACATCATTATAACGACACAATTCCATAGTTGATCATATAAATAAACGCTAAAAGAAATCAAGTACAGTATTCAATCGCCACTTGACCCCGACCACCCAGATCAATAAGACGCGTTGTATCAGACCGCTGAGCAGGAGAGACCCGGCTTCGTGAAATCAAAATCGGTGTTTTCGATCTCCCTCTCTCTCTCAGACCTGCCCTCGCCGTACTTTTCTCCAAAGAAATGGTTAAATGACCTGAGCTCAGACGACATTAGTTTCCGATGTGCTTCTAAGACTCGTCCACTGTATAGTATAAATTCCAATTACATCCAATTAACCCCAATCAGAAGCCCCTCGTCTCTTTTTTATTTAACGGTTGGCTGCTGCGTCCGCCGCTGCTCAGGCTGAGTGAACAGCAGCCTCGCTAAATGACCACCTTCCGAGGAGGTGGGAGCTGTTAGCCCTAATAGAGGTAGCGCGGCCATTACACCTCTCTCTGTGTGCACAGTACCCCCCCCCCCACCCGTCTTTAACAGGCTAGATCAACTTTTATATTGGGGGGTCCGGCTGGGCCTAGCCGGGTTAATTCTGACTTTAGCCCATTATGCGGCGAGAGAAAATGTTAAGTGGGATGCTCCCGACCATGAAGGCTGGCACATTATTTTCTAATTACGATGCGTGATCCTCCAGTAAGGCCTGCGTTGATTACACACAATGCCGTTTCGGGGGGGGGGGGGGGGGGAGTACACAACGGGAGGGATGTTCTGAGAGAGCAAGCAGTCGTGAAGCCTGGTGGCGTCGTGTGAGGAACCGTGAACATCTGTGGTTCTAGCTGTTGCCGTGTGAGGAACCCTGCACATCTGTGGTTCTAGCTGTTACCGTGTGAGGAACCCTGAGCATCTGTGGTTCTAGCTGTTGCCGTGTGAGGAACCCTGAGCATCTGTGGTTCTAGCTGTTGCTGTGTGAGGAACCCTGAGCATCTGTGGTTCTAGCTGTTGCTGTGTGAGGAAACCCTGAGCATCTGTGGTTCTAGCTGTTGCCATGTGAGGAACCCTGAGCATCTGTGGTTCTAGCTGTTGCCGTGTGAGGAAACCCTGAGCATCTGTGGTTCTAGCTGTTGTCGTGTGAGTAACCCCTGAACATCTGTGGTTCTCACTGAGCGCCTGAACACACTGTCATCATGTGAGGAACCCTGAGCATCTGTGGTTTCTCACTGTCGTCGTGTGAGGAACCCTGAACATCTGTGGTTCTCACTGAGCGCCTGAACACACTGTCATCATGTGAGGAACCCTGAGCATCTGTGGTTCTCACTGTCGTCGTGTGAGGAACCCTGAACATCTGTGGTTCTCACTGAGCGCCTGAACACACTGTCATCATGTGAGGAACCCTGAGCATCTGTGGTTCTCACAGTCGTCGTGTGAGGAACCCTGAATATCTGTGGTTCTCACTGAGCGCCTGAACACACTGTCATCATGTGAGGAAACCCTGAGCATCTGTGGTTCTCACTGTCGTCGTGTGAGGGAACCCCTGAATATCTGTGGTTCTCACTGAGCGCCTGAACACACTGTCATCATGTGAGGAACCCTGAGCATCTGTGGTTATCGCTGGGCGCCTGAACACACGTTCTCACTGTCGTCCAAGGAGTTTTAAGAGAAAGCTTTATTGTCATTGTACATAATACAATTAGGAGTTCTACTCCTGATCACTGCAGTTAAAAACAAAATAGACAGGAAATCTACAATATATATTCATCCCTCCATACTATACATATCATTCACTCCATACTACACATATCACTCACTCCATACTACACATATCATTCACTCCATACTACACATATCACTCACTCCATACTACACATATCATTCACTCCATACTACACATATCATTCACTCTATACTACACATATCATTCACTTCATACTACACATATCACTCACTCCATACTACACATATCATTCACTCCATACTACACATATCATTCACTCCATACTACACATATCATTCACTCCATACTACACATATAATTCACTCTATACTACACATATAATTCACTCAATACTACACATATCACTCACTCTATATACACATATCACTCACTCCATACTACACATATCATTCACTCCATACTACACATATCATTCACTCCATACTACACATATCATTCACTCCATACTACACATATCATTCACTCCATACTACACATATCATTCACTCTATATACACATATCACTCACTCTATATACACATATCATTCACTCTATACTACACATATCACTCACTCTATATACACATATCATTCACTCTATACTACACATATCATTCACTCAATACTACACATATCACTCACTCTATATACACATATCACTCACTCTATATACACATATCATTCACTCCATACTACACATATCATTCACTCCATACTACACATATCATTCACTCCATACTACACATATCATTCACTCTATACTACACATATCACTCACTCTATATACACATATCATTCACTCTATATACTACACATATCATTCACTATATACTACACATATCATCCACTCCATACTACACATATCATTCACTCAATACTACACATATCATTCACTCTATACTACACATATCATTCACTCAATACTACACATATCATTCACTCAATACTACACATATCATTCACTCCATACTACACATATCATTCACTCAATACTACACATCATTCACTCCATACTACACATATCATTCACTCCATACTACACATCATTCACTCCATACTACACATATCATTCACTCCATACTACACATATCATTCACTCCATGCTACACATATCATTCTCCATACTACACATATCATTCACTCCATACTACACATATCATTCACTCCATGCTACACATATCATTCTCCATACTACACATATCATTCACTCAATACTACACATATCACTCACACAGTAGGCCTACCCATAGTTCTTCTCAATACACATGTTATTGCTAAAAGTGATTAAAGGTGCAGGTCAGTATAGAACAGTGCATAGACAGATATAAAAAGTGCAAAAGATATCAATATGATACAAAATGTCAATATAATATAATATAACACCATGAATATAACATATCAAGTTCAGAATGTAAAGGAAAACACAGCATGAGAAGCCTACTGTGCAATGATATAAGCAGTAACCAGCGCCGGTCAAATGTATTTACAAAGACCCTTCTTGGCTGAAAGCGACCGCAGAGGCTTATTTTATACATTTCGTTGCTTTTGTCGGGATCAAGACAAGACTCTGCCCGACTGCACGACGCGAGACAATGAAGATTAGGAAATAAAAGCGTAAATCCATTCAACTTCAAGTCCTCCAGTGTTGAGACTGGCAGCGGACGCTGGGATAAGCCCCCCCACACTCTCAGCCTGGAGACTTTCCCTGTTTGTGTTCTTTTGAGGAGTTTAGCGTTGCATAATACCCGCATGCACGGCCACAACAATCTGTAGATTAAGCCCAACACACACAAAAAAAATGCATTAGAACTCCCTGCTTTTTAACACTAAGAGTTTCACCAGTGCATCGGACAAAACAATTCCCTGGTAATTTGAGTTTCATATAAAAACAAAAAAAAATCCATAGTTTGTTGATGAATGCGACCGCGGTCAACATTAGAAGTGGATTAATCAGGAACAGAGAGGCGTCCACAGTCACTCTTTGAAACAGCCATCCTCCCTGTCATACACGCACGCACGCACGCACGCACGCACGCACGCACGCACGCACGCACACACACACACACACACACACACACACACACACACACACACACACACACACACACACACACACACACACACACACACACACACACACACACACACACACACACACACACACACACACACACACACACACACACACACACACACACACACACACACACACACACACACACACACACACACACACACACACACACACACGCACTGTCACAGCACAGCCAAACATATGAAATCTTGACGCCACCAGTGTGCACGAGAAAATAATTGCTTTATTTATAGATACTGTGAAATTAAGCACGCTTAAAAGGCTGGGAGAGTATGGTTTAATCAACCCCTTTGATTCATGCTCTCAATTCACACTGGATCTGAAAGCAACGCACATTAAATACATTCCCTTATTACTCTATAAATGCAAGTGGCCAAGCAGACAAACCACAAGTAATAAATTAATAGTAATAAAAACACCAAGTGCACGGACAGATACAGAAATTAAAAGCCGGCATCAAATACAACACTTAATCCTCTTCAGCACAATAAAACCATACCAAGACAATAACACTTCCTGGAAACCAATCACATGCACCTACTGTAGAATATCTAGACATACTTACTGTTGATTTGTATCTCGTTTGACATTGACTAAATTAATATAATAAATATCTAGCATTTAGAGACCATTTGAGAAGGATAATATACAGTTTGATGGCAGAGTGAAAAATGCAATTATGTTCCAATTACGCCTTGGGTTGAGTACAGCAGTCACACCGCTTTTCATAATGTAAAGAAAGTGTCGTCAAAATCACAATACCCGGCAAAAGACGAGTATAAAGCACTTTATTATCTTATTATCTTATCTTATTAACAAACATATATTTTCAGTATCTAAAATTTACAAAATGGCACAGTGGTAAGTTACACAGAAATATTCTTGGGACAGACAGCAATGAGTAAATCAAGTGCTCAGCAAAGCCAACTGTAAAGCCAACTCTATTAAAGACATGTCGTCAATTTTCCTTAATCAGCATTTCCACCATTTTGAGTCCTAAATCCCTATGGACAATATACAGGATTTATGAAATGTATCTAATATATGGTTAAAACTTGTGAACTTGTAAGTCGCTTTGGATAAAAGCATCAGCTAAATGACTATGTGTAAATGTAAATAAGGTCTGTGCTAAGCAGAGGTTCAAGCAACACAGAGTTAAAATACATCAGCTAATATAAACTTTGTGACATTCTAAGCCTTAGTTTCGTTAAATCGCTTAGCCAGAAATCAAATTAAAATCAAATCAAATGTATTTCTAAAGCCCGAAATCACAAGGTAATATTGGCTGGACAAGTCTTCTTTAAACAAGTCAAGAAGAAACATTTCAGTGGGCGGGAGAACTTGCCTTGACAGACTAGTACTAGTTTGTAGTAAAAAAAGTAGTCCAGTCGGAAGAACGACGAAAACGTCTTTTCCACCAAGAAACGCATGCTCACTAGCAGACTGCTCCGACTGGACGTCTCGTTTAACTGTTGTTAGACAAAACTGTTGTCTATTTCTCCTATAACTGCACTTATAGCTGTGTTTATTCTACTAATGTTAGCGTTACTGCTCGTATATTCTACTAATGTTAATGTTACTGCTTGTTGTGTTTATTCTACTAATGTTAACGTTACTGCTCATTGTTTATATTCAACTAATGTTAACGTTACTGCTTGTTATAAATGTATTCTACTAATGTTAACATTACTGCTTGTTGTGTTTATTCTACTAATGTTAATGTTACTGCTTGTTGTGTTTATTCTACTAATGTTAATGTTAATCTTACTGCTTGTTGTGTTTATTCTACTAATGTTAACGTTACTGCTCGTTATACATTTATTCTACTAATGTTAATGTTACTGCTTGTTGTGATTATTCTACTAATGTTAATGTTAATGTTACTGCTTGTTGTGTTTATTCTACTAATGTTAACGTTACTGCTCGTTATACATTTATTCTACTAATGTTAATGTTACTGCTTGTTGTGATTATTCTACTAATGTTAATGTTACTGCTTGTTGTGATTATTCTACTAATGTTAACGTACGGTTATGTATATAACCAAGTTCTGTGAATGCTAGTGACGCTCAGCGTCATATTGCATATATCTCGCTTCAGCATATATACACTGAATAATTTCAAAATGTACCTTTACATACCAACATCCGTCTGACCACACCCCCATCTGCTGCCTATATAAGCAGGGGTGGGGCCACACACTCATCTCCTTCCCAAAAAATGTCACCACAATGAAAGATCAAGGGCCGCAGTGGCGCCTAGACGCTGAGCGTCATTAGCATTCACAGAACTTGGTTATATACATAACCTTACGTTCTGTTTCATGCTAGCTTCCGCTCAGCGTCATATTGCATAACAGGAGCTGAGCGGGAGCTAGAAGCTTGACAAATGTACCCCACTGAGGCCCCCCACAACCATCAGAACCGGGGAGGACCGAGCCCCCCGACCCTCCCTAATGGAGGGATACCCTCCCTATTGGAGGACGGGAGGGAGACGGATCCGACCGTGCGAAGAGGAACTCGAGCAACTCAACGCACAGGGTGAGCAGACCGTGGCTTGACCCCACGACTACGCACACGCACAACCCGCATGCCACCAGGGAACGAACGGAAGGAACAAACCTCGTTACTGCCCCCAAAATCACGGGGTCAAGAGCAAACTCAACCCCGTGGCAAGGCCGTAGCAGCGGAGCGCGAAGGAAGACCCAGACCCACTGAAGGGACTGGATCCCCCGGAAAAAGGGGGCCCGGAGAGGTCAATGACGCCAGGCATCAAGACCTCACCAGGCGGTCACTTAGTGACACCGCCCCCCACATCGCCAGCGTATTCGGACAGGGCCCCTCCAAGAGCGGGCCCTCCCCCGACTAGTACGCCGCCTGGCACACTGACCCTGCAACACAGGCAGTCAGCATGGCCGTAACTTGAAGCACTCAAAAGGCTAACCATAACGGAAGCAGGCAGCGCACCGGGGAAACCAGGCAACAGGCTGTAGACCGAGCCTGGAGCACTGCAGACGAGACAGGCGCCAAAGCGGTCAACTGAAAACAGCACCCCGGCGGAAGGGGCGTATGCTGGCATTGTTGCGCACCATGACAAAGCCTCCATAAAAAAAAAAACCCCAGAGGGGTCGAGGCAGAGAAGACTGAAACGATTGGCAGACGTCATGAACGTGCAGGGGCACACTCAACCGGGTAACCCGGGAGTTGACTCTGCTCCAACACACCAGGGAATCAACCACCCTCTTGGTACCACATACAGTGGTTGTTCCTATAACCCCCAAGAAAAAACTCAAAAACACACCTGCGGGTATACACCAGCTATACCGCAGTACAAGTGTTTCAGTTTCCAAAAAGGGTTATCCCAGGCCTACGGTTTCAACGAAACATTACTTCGGACCGGGCCCGGCAACTCGGGAAGCACACAGGGTCACCAGAGGAGGTCCAGAAGACCACCCCAACAGCCCCCTCTTCACCATGCGTGAGAGAGGAGCGGTGATAGTGCCAGGTACAACATGTACCCAACAAAGGGTCTCCATAACGCCTAACCCTGTGACACCTGGGCCGACCCGGCATTTTTTCCCCCCGAAAAAAGCACAAGTCCCTCAGGGTACCAGAACAGCAGATATGCGTCCCCAGCGGACAATGGGTTAATTGACCTGGACCAGCGCGACCAGAACCAGTCCCGTGCCCTAACCACGCCGACATGCCCACTCCAGGAGAGGGGGTAGGTATGCGTGTCGATCTATAACATGAAAAGAGGGCGCCACCCAGACGGTCCCATTTGTACCACGCTCAGTGGCCCACCCCAAGGGCGTGAGACCCCTCTACCTATGTTCTGATCTATTCCGTTAACATCCCCCAGATATGAACGAGAATTCATCGAGACAACCTAGTAAACTGGCGCTCGGAAGAGACAAACTCCATCCCAGTTGCCCTATAAAAACGCTGTTTTAATAACGAGCAACCAAGGCGTACTAGCCCCCTGCGTGATTCTTATCAGAAACACCCCGAGCCAGCACTATGTATGCGTCGAGACCCAAACACATCAATGGATAGTCTAACAAGACACCAGACATTGTTCCTCCAAGTCGCCTGGGAGAACGACAAGGAGCCGTCATGCTTCACGTTCTTTCCTCTTTTTATTTAAAAAAGAAAGAAACACAGACTGACATGAATCCCACGTGACGCAGCTGAGGGTAAATTTTTTTTTCATTTTTACATCCCGCCACCCTCACCACAGGGAGGAGACGGGAATCCCAGAGAGACTTCCCAACATTGAGCTATGTAACACTTGGGTTAGGGCTCTCCGAGGAGGAGGCACTGAACCAATACACACTCAATAATCGAATTGAATCGAATACACACACAATAGAGCAGAACTCCTTTTTTGAAGTTCTACTCACCTTGACAATCTGAGGAGGAGGCTCTGAAACTCTGAGGAGGCTCCCTCGCTGGGAAGGAGAGTCCGAACTCACAGAAGGCACTTCTCCCTGAGGAGGAGCTTTGTGAGGAGGAGGTCTGACAACTCCCTGAAACAGATCCATAACATGGACCTGAACAACCCACGGAAGTCTTACCAATAGAGACACGCTCAGTGACGTACACTATGGCGGGGGAATTCCCGCGGTGCACACGCCCAATCTTTCAGGGCGTGGGACCAGGAAACTCCCCCCCCCCCCCCCCCCCTTACCCTGTAACGTGCCGAACAGCAACGTGACATGGACCCTGAAAGACAGGTGGTTTTAACCCCTGACCAATCAGAAAAGGGAAGGAAAGGTTTACCAGTTCACCCCTTTACGACCCCTCACCCCTGATACGATGTAATGACAAAGTAGAGCCATGACCCTGTTTTTAGACAATGTTACAATGTTTTTAGATAATGATGTCTACAATGTTTTACGGTTTTTAGATTATCATTGTTGGAGCCAAAAAAGCCTTTCTGCTTATTTCATTTTATTTGTACTCACAGTGCAGAGGTGTGGCATTTTCAGTCACCATGGCAACCACCACAGGGGTTGGTTACCTATTTATACTGATCAGTGGGTGACAAGCGGCAGGTGTGCAAGGGGATAGCCAAACAGTTTTTGACCGTGTTCGTGTCGATGTGCCGTATAGGTCGGCGTTCAGTGTTATTAGTAAAAAGAGTTTTTGTATATATTTTTTGGTTGATAATGGTCAATAAAAGGATTGGCATATCGAAAATGATACGAGCTCTCTGGACATTGAATTCTTCAAGCACGCGTCTAACTCAAGCCAGCCCACTTGCCCCTCGCAGTAGGCTTATAGGTAATGGTTCTACATTAGTCAAAAACTGAGGCTCTTCGTTTGAAATGGACAATTGCCTTTGTTATTTATTGGAAGACGAGGATAATCGCGCTGGGCGCTCAAGATTCATTCAAACAGCTGATCAGCGAGACAGCGCGCTCTGCGCTCAAGATTCAACAGCTGATCAGCGGGACAGTGTTTTGATTTTTGAGGCCGCTGAAAGACATTAGTGACAACTGTTTGGTTCACCGTTTCGCTTGGAATTGCGCGGAACGTGGACAATCTGGACCAAGTTGCCCAGCACCGTCGGGGAGCGGACGGACCGGGAGGAGCTTCCCAGCACCGTCGGGGAGCGGCCGGACCGGGAGGAGCTGCCCAGCACCGTCGGGAGCGTACGGACCAGGAGGAGCTGCCCAGCGCCGTCAAGGAGCGGACGGCACCAGCTGAGCTGCCCCAGCACCATTTGGGCGAGCGGACGGATCGGGAGCTGTCCACGGTACCACCGTCAAGGAGCGGACGGCACCACCTGCCCCAGCACCATTTGGGCGAGCGGACGGATCGGGAGCTGTCCACGGTACCACCGTCAATGAGCGGACGGCACCACCTGCCCCAGCACCATTTGGGCGAGCGGACGGATCGGGAGCTGTCCTGCGCGCAAGCAGTTTATTGAATAGCGCTCGGACAAGGAGAGCTGTTTGAAGACTTTTCGAAGTTCAAAGAATAAAGTCAAACGGCCCCGACAGCGCTGCGCAACGAACAGGTATGTAGCGCGCTACCGGTATATCTTATATGGCCATATAAAAAACAATTGTGTGCACACAGGGTCAATTGAGAAAAATATAAAAAGGGAAAATTCCAATGCATTGGTGGTATATGGTTGTGCAACCCGTTCGTGTGTGTGTGTCAAGGTTTGGTTAGAACGTCATGTGATGATTAACTGTGGGTTTTGTTTATTGTGATTTAACCAAAGGTACCGTTTCATATTGAATCTGTTGGTCTTATAATGCTGATATGAATTCTGATAAAGGTGTTCAGAATCCAACAGAGACCAGCGTTATGGTTGAACAGCCCGCCATGGCTGAAACTCATTGTAAAGAACCTTCATTGGTTGAAAAGTCACAGCCCACACCCACAGTGGCTAAAACACAGTCCGAGGTGGACACAGGTCAAATCATACACAATGTTGATACCGATCAGCAGGTCACAAAACGCAAGAGCAAATTAACACCAAAAGCCCTATTGGATAAAATTGACACATTACATAAATTACATAAATCTAAATTTAACAAGGCTTCTAACTTGCAAAAAATTATTTTGGGGTTAATGCAAAGTGGATGCAAACAGGAGGTGCAATGCGCATTTATGCAATATCTCCACATATGCAAGGAAGCAGCAGCAAACCAGGAGGCTCTGTTGCCAATAGTACCTCCTGAGGAAAGGGGAAAACATGACATTTGGTTCAAAGCCAAAATGATCAATGTCAATGACTTTATTGATCACATGAATGCATGGACAAAAATGACCAAACCTGTGGAAAGTGTTAATGAGGATGAGGAGGACGTGCAAAATCTAATTAATCCAAATGACAGCATTTCTAATGTGGAAAGTGTTAATAAGGATGAGGAGGACGTGCAACATCAAATTAATCCTAATGACAGCATTTCTAATGTGGAAAGTGTTAATAAGGATGAGGAGGACGTGCAACATCTAATTAATCCAAATGACAGCATTTCTAATGTGGGAAGTAAAAAATCTGCTCACAAAGGTCACACAAGGTCTGGTACCAGCAGGTCCAGCAGGTCCAGCAGCTCTTCTACCTCAGCAGCGCGCTTACAGGCCGAGGCAGATAGAGCTTCACTTGTGATTCGCGCTGCAGCGTTAAAGGATAAACACGCTCTGGAGGAGCAGGAACAGATCCTGAAAAAGGATAAACACGCTCTGGAGGAGTTTAAATACGCTCTGGAGGAGCAGGAACAGATCCTGAAAAAGAAAAAGGAAACGATGGAGCTTGATGCACAACTGGCAGCTAGCAACGCAAGAATAGCAGTATTACAATCCCCCAGTCACCAAGCTCTTTCACTCACACAGTCCGATGGAATGGACTCCTACTACAGGAAAGGAACAAGGTTAAAGGAACCCTCAGTCACTCTCAATCCTCATGCAAAAGAATATACATCACTACCACAGCAACCGTCTATGCAGCCACCAGAACCACAGCAACCATCTATGCAACCACCAGAACTGCAGCAACCATCTGCACAGCAATCATATGTGCAACAACCATCACTATGGAAACCACAAGCTATGCAACAGCAACAAGCACCCATTCAACAACCACCACCCTGGCAAATACCACAAGCTATGCAACAGCAACAAGCACCCATTCAACAACCACCACCCTGGCAAATACCACAAGCTATGCAACAGCAACAAGCACTCATTCAACAACCACCACCCTGGCAAATACAACAACCTATGCACTTGATGCAGCCAACACCCATTCAACCGTCCCCATTTTGGCAAAGACAACAATCTATGCTGTTACAGCCAACGCTCATTCAAACACAACCGCCATCTTTACAAAGACAACATGTGTCTTGGGATGGAGAACAGGACAATACAACTCACATGGACCCTCCTGTGCAGCTAACGACCCCAACTGTAATTTCACCTCAAAGCAATGAAACCTCAGTTGTATGCAACCTATTAAAAAGACAAAATGAGATAACAGCAATGCTAGTGGAGCAGCAAACCACTCACTTACTGCCACCAAGAGAGATTCCATATTTTGATGGGGATCCTCTGCAGTACAGAACCTTTGTCAGAGCCTTTGTTCATTGTGTGGAGAAGAACACGAGAAACAGAGGTGGTTGTTTGTACTTCTTGGAGAAGTATACCAGGGGTCAGCCTAAAGAGCTTGTGCGTAGCTGTCAACACAAGTACCTACTTGAACAACACTTTGGAGATGAATATAAAATCACAGCAGCTTACATGGAGAAGATACTCAACTGGCCGCTAGTGAAGGCTGAAGACATACAATCTCTTCAAGCCTATGCTCTTTTCCTTCGGGAGTGCTGTAATGCTATGGAGAATGTCCAGTACATGAGGGAACTCGATATGCCAGCGAACATGAAAGTATTAATTTCAAAGCTTCCATACAAGCTCAGAGAGAATTGGAGAGTCTCTGTATGTTCGATAATGGAAAAACACCATCGCAGACCACAATTCATGGATATTGTCACATTCATTGAGCGCCAGGTAAAGATTGTCTCAGACCCAGTCTTCGGAGACATTCAAAATACACCACCAAATACAGGAAGTAGACCTATGAACATGAACAGAATGAAATCACAAATGAAACCCAAATTCAAAGGAGACAGTTTTGCAACCACAGTTACTACCATCGAAACCCCTGCAAAGCAAAGAAATGCATCTGCTCACAACACCAACACTTGTGTATGTTGCTCTAAAAATCACACTCTGGATCAATGTCCTCAGATGGAGGAGAAGACACACAGGGACAAGATTACTTTTATAAGACAAAAAGGAATCTGTTTTGGCTGCCTTCGCATTGGACATCTTAGCAGGAATTGCGAGAAGCGCTTGACTTGCAAGGTGTGCAGCCAAAACTATCCCAGTGTTCTTCATATTAATCAGAAGGAGAGAGAAAGCAACACAAACCAGCCAAAGAAACCTTCGGTGAGTAATGCACAGATCTCTTTGCAAACATGTGGACAAACAGGGGCCGGAAGCAGCAATGGGACTCTGTCAATCTTGCCTGTACAGGTGATGTCCAGCAAGGGAGACAAAATCATCACAACATATGCATTTTTAGATCCAGGCAGCACTGACACATTTTGTTCAGAATCCCTAATGAGAAGGCTGAACCTTACAGGAAGGAAAACACAAATCAGCTTACATACCATGGGTCCAAAGGCATCTGTGTCCAGCTACATACTGACCGACTTGGAGATCTCCAGCCTCACTGGGAAACAGTTTTATGACCTGCCCAAGGTCTACACCCAGAAGCGGATGCCCGTAACCACAAGTAACATCATTAGCCAAGAGGAGTTGGCTAAGTGGCCATACTTAGATGGGGTTGCCCTTCCTCGGATTTAAGCTGATGTGGAGTTATTGATAGGTACCAATGCCTCCAAATTGCTTGAACCTTGGGAAGTTGTGAATAGTCATGGCAATGGGCCATATTTCATTAAGACCCTATTGGGGTGGGTCATTAATGGTCCCCTATCAGGCTACAGTGAGCAGCGGAGTGAGAGTGTCAACCCAGCTGCTATTGTTAATAGGATCTCTATAACAAATCTGGAGGAGTTGCTGAACAATCAGTACAACCATGATTTTAATGAAAGGTCATCAGAAGACAAAGAGGAAATGTCAAGGGATGATATGAAGTTCTTGGAAATCATGACTGATTCATGCAAACTTCAAGACGGACATTACACCTTGGAGCTTCCCTTTAAAAGGAAAGAAGTGTCTCTGCCAAACAATCAGTTTGTTGCTAGGCAACGCATCCTTGGACTGAAAAGGAGGTTTGGGAGAGATGAGAAGTTCCACCGAGAATACAGCAACTTTCTCGACGACGTAATCAGTAAAGGATATGCTGAACGTGTTCCTGAACATCAAGTGGAACGGTGTGATGGAAAAGTATGGTACATTCCACACCATGGAGTGTACCATCCCAGGAAGGGCAATCTGCGTGTCGTATTTGACTGTGGAGCAGAGTATAGAGGAAAATCTCTCAATAAGGAGCTTCTACAAGGCCCTTACCTCACCAGCACCTTGTTAGGAGTCCTCACACGTTTCCGGCAAGAACCTGTAGCCTTAATGACTGATGTTAAAGCGATGTTCCATCAAGTCAATGTGGCACAGAAAGACAGAGATTTTCTTCGGTTCTTGTGGTGGCCTGACGGCGACGTATCCCAATAACTGGTAGAATATAGGATGACTGTGCATCTCTTTGGGGCAGTGTCTTCTCCTAGCTGTGCTTGTCATGCCCTCCGAAAGACAGCAGAAGATAACCACAACAGTTTCCCTGCTGAGGTACTCGACACGGTCAACAGAAACTTCTACATGGATGACTGTCTTAAGAGCTTGCCATCAGAAGAGGAGGCTGTTAAAATGGTCAAGGATTTGACAGATGTTTGTCAAAAAGGAGGCTTCCATTTGACAAAATGGATTAGCAATAACCGTGGAGTGCTGCTATCCATTCCAGAGGAAGACCGATCCAAGAATTTGCTTGACTTGGATCTCGACAGAGACCAACTGCCAGTGGAGAGGGCCCTTGGACTTCATTGGTGTGTTGATACAGACACTTTTAAGTTCAAGTTGGCACTCAAAGAACAGCCTCATACTCGACGTGGGATTCTATCGATGATCAGCTCAATCTATGATCCTTTAGGATTTCTTGCCCCACTCACACTTCCAGCCAAGCTCATACTGCAAGATATGTGTAGGAGGAACTATGGATGGGATGATCAAATTCACCCAATTCTCCAACAGCAGTGGACGAAGTGGTTGAGAGACCTGGAAAGAGTGATGGCATTCAAAGTTGAAAGATGCCTCAAGCCGGCAGATTTTGGAGAAACCATTCGTGGTCAACTACATCACTTCTCTGATGCCAGCGAAAGTGGATATGGCACTGTGACCTATCTGAAGATATGGAACAACAGCAACAGGTGTCATGTCTCTTTCCTGTTAGGTAAAGCCAGAGTTTGCCCACTAAAGCAAGTCACCATTCCACGCTTGGAACTCACTGCAGCTGTTCTTGCTGTTCATGTGGACACCATGCTCAGAGCCGAAATTCAGCTTTGCCTTGAGAAATCTTGTTTCTGGACTGACAGTACTTCAGTTTTAAAGTACATCAGAAATGAAGACAAGAAATTTCACACCTTTGTGGCAAATAGGATTTCTACCATCCGAAGAACATCTGAAGTCACGCAGTGGAGGTACATTCACACTCAGAACCCTGCTGACAAAGCCTCAAGGGGAGTTACGGTGGATGATTTGCTGACCAACAGAAGTTGGATTGAAGGCCCTGAGTTTCTTTGGAAACCAGAGGAAGAGTGGCCAGATAGTATCTTGGAGTACAACATTGCTGCTGATGACCCTGAGGTCAAAAAGGATCTCACCATCAACGCAGTAACTGTCGATGCACCAAGTGCCACACACCAACTGATCACCTACTTTTCTGACTGGAAAAGGTTGAAAAGGTCAGTTGCTTGGATCCTGAAATTACGAAAGACTCTATTGGAGATGAGTCATAAAAGAAACCAACTGAGTCATGAAGATGCAGACAAAGTGGAACAGGAAATGCAACAAAGTAGAGCTGCATTGGGAAACCAGAACTTAACACCAGATGATCTTTCTACAGCTGAGTCTGCCATCATTCGCTTCACTCAACAGCAAAGGTTCCCTGATGAACTTGCTGTGTTGACATCTGGAAAGGGTGAAGTAAAGAAAGACAGTCCCATCTATAAACTGGACCCCATTCTGGAGGATGGCTTGCTTAGAGTTGGAGGGAGGTTGAGTAGGGCAGCAATGTCTGAGGAATCTAAACATCCTGTTATCCTCTCGAAAGACCTCCATGTATCGACTCTCATACTAAAGCACATCCACGAACAGATGGGTCATGGTGGGAGAAACCATGTTCTCTCCAGATTGCGCCGAAAATATTGGATCACTAGTGCCAATGCAGCAACAAGAAAGGTCCTGTCTGACTGTGTCTTCTGCAAACGCCATAGAGGAAAGTTGGGTGAGCAGAAGATGTCAGACTTGCCTCTAGAGCGAATCGTTGGTGATCTTCCTCCATTTACCAATGTTGGAGTTGATTATTTCGGCCCGACAAGAGGGGACGTTCCTTTGAAAAACGCTATGGAGTCATTTTCACCTGTATGGCATGTAGAGCAGTCCATTTGGAAGTCGCTTATTCATTGGATACGGACTCCTGTATAAATGCTCTACGCAGGTTTGTTTGTAGAAGAGGACCCATCTCTCATTTAAGATCGGACAATGGAACCAATTTTGTTGGTGCTAAAAGAGAGTTGAGGGAAGCTCTCGCTGCTTTAAACCACAGCAAAATACAATCAGCTTTTCTGGAAGAAGGAATTCAGTGGAGCTTCAACCCACCAACAGCCTCTCATCATGGAGGCGCATGGGAGCGCATCATACGGATGATTCGACGAATACTAACATCAGTTCTACACCAGCAAACCTTGAATGACGAAGGATTTCATACAGTGCTGTGTGAAGTCGAAGCCATTCTTAACGATCACCCCATAACTAAGTTGTCTGGAGATCCCAACGATCTGGAAGCTCTCACTCCCAATCACATTCTCACAATGAAAAGAATACCAATCTTGCCACCTGGATTGTTTGAGAAGTCCGACCTCTACCTCAAAAGGAGATGGAGACAAGTCCAATACATCTCAGACCTTTTTTGGAAACGCTGGCTGAGAGAATACTTACCTTTGCTACAGGAGTGGCAGAGGTGGAGTAAGGAGAGACGAAGTCTTGTCCCTGGAGACATTGTATTGATCGCAGACGCTACAGCTCCACGTGGTTCCTGGTTACTTGGAAGAGTCCTGGAGACCTATCCCGACAGGAAAGGACTGGTGCGTTCTGCACGAGTGAAGACAAAAACGAGCACACTGGATAGACCAGTAACTAAACTTTGCTTGCTTCAAGAAGCTGCAATTTAAAGCTTCTAATTCAAATAATTGTTTTTTGAGTTCTTTTTTATGAATATATTGGCTCCTTTACGTAAATATTATTTTGAATTGTTCCTGGCCTCCTGCCATTCTCAATTAGGTGCAGGTGTGTTGGAGCCGAAAAAGCCTTTCTGTTTATTTCATTTTATTTGTACTCACGGTGCAGAGGTGTGGCATTTTCAGTCACCATGGCAACCACCACAGGGGTTGGTTACCTATTTATACTGATCAGTGGGTGACGAGCAGCAGGTGTGCAAGGGGATAGCCAAACAGTTTTTGACTGTGTTCGTGTCGATGTGCCGTATAGGTCGGCGTTCAGTGTTATTAGTAAAAAGAGTTTTTGTATATATTTTTTGGTTGATAATGGTCAATAAAAGGATTGGAGGGGTTCCGGTTTAGCGTTAGAATGGAGTAGGTCGCATGTGACACAGCTGCTCACCCGTTATTTTTTTTTTCGTTTTAAAAACATATTTATAAACCATTAATGCATTTAAAACTTGACGCATATATCAACTGAGACTATCAACTAACTATATTGTCCAAAAGAATCGAGATGCCACCAAAGAAAAACACAACGAGTCCAAAAACAGTCGCAGAGGTCCCGCCGCAGGAAGCAGGATTCGTACGGCATACAGCAGAAAATGCTGCATATACGTATTTAAAAACTGTTTTTTATTAATTGGAAATATTTCCACTACTTCTCCAATTTATACTTTAGATGTTTAAGCATAGCAAAGCTCTTTTAAGATCTAAGTTAATGTTCTCTTCCTTTTACTTGTTTTTTTCATCCGTTTTCTCTGATTTATTGAGGCTCTCTCTTCAGTTCAATACCTCCATATCATTCATGGGTTACTATAAATTACACAAGTTTATATAAAATGTAAGTGATTAGGGCATGATAATTTAAGCTTATTTTTGGTCTTTATTTTTAGTTTTATCTTATTTAAATTTTTATTTTACGGGAAAGTGGCCAAGCCACAGTCGACATTCTACTTATGGTAGAATTTAGTGTTAGATCCTATGGTATACATAGGAATGTTAAGGATAATTGGATCATTCTGGGATATCCGGTGGTGCAAGGGAGGGAGTCATACGCAAAGGTTGTGTTCATGGAACACAATCCTGTACGACTCTCGGTGGGAGGGAAGGGTAGGGGATTTTTATTTGTATATATGTATGTTTTTAAGCTCGGCTCTCAACGGGACCTCACTAGTGGGATGTATATCTATTATTGCCTCGCACTCTAGAAGCATTACCAAAAATTACAATACAACATGTATAGATTATGGCTAGTTTGAATATAATGATATGGAACACCGGGGGAATAAATAACCAACTCAAACGCAAAAGCGTGCTCACACTGATGAAAAAAGAACATGTGGACATTGCTCTGCTAAGCGAAACGCACATTCTAGAGAAAGACATAGATAAATTAGCGGACAACACATACCATAATATTAGTCACTCTTCTATTGGTACGAGAACTCGGGGTGTAGCCATAGTCGTTAAATGTAAGTTGAATATTGTACTAAAGGGAGTATGGTCTGATATAGAAGGTCGGATAACTATAGCTAAGATTGAACATAAGAACAGGAAAATAGCGTTGGTAGCGGTATACGCCCCAAATTTGTACGAAGAAGATTTCTTCACTACACTAACCAATGCAATGTTAGACATTCCCGATTACTCATTTATAATAGGTACGGATTTTAATGCCATCTGGAACCCAAGGATGGACAAATCTTACCTTGCCTTTTCCAGCGAACAAAAGAATTCATCGAAGGCATTAAAGGATTGGTCGAAGATTACAGGTGTAAATGACTTATGGCGGTTACTTAATCCCACGACCCGAAAGTACTCTTGTCGATCTGCGAGACATAATACACTATCCAGAATAGATTATGTCTTTGCATCACAGAGACTATTTGATAATTATGAAGTGGAAATGATACCCAACGCACTATCAGATCACTGTTATTTACTCCTTAAAGGTACATTTGGTATACTATCCTCCCGAGCCCCAAGATGGCGATTTAACTCGTTGCTGCTTAATAACAAGGAATTCATTACACAACTCAAAGAAGCTCTTATAGTATTCCAACGGGAGAATGCAAACTCGGTGCAAGACCCCAGAATAATATGGATGTCGGTAAAGGGAATGATCAAAGATTTCACGGATAGCTTTTCCTCCAAAATGCGCAAGAATCAATGCACAAAACTGGCTGAGCTGGAAACGCTTTACTCAACGTTATTTAATTCTCTAAAATACAACAACTCAACTCGACTAGAGAATCAAGTTAACGTACTAAAAATAGAGATCAATGCCATATACAGACAACAATCGGAAATACAAATACGCAGCACAAGACAACAGCAGTACTCCCATGGTTCCAAACCCAGCCACCTATTAGCCATGCGATTAAGAATAAATGCAAAATTTGCAGATATAACTACCATTAGAGCACAACAAGTACTTGTAACAGATCCTGTAAAAATAAACGATACATTCAAAGAATTCTACTCCGACTTATATAAATCAGAAACGACCTTCGATCAAAACAAAATGGACACATTTCTTAATCAAATTATTCTCCCTAAACTTTCAGAGGATGACGCTAAACAGTTAGAAACACCGATCACACTAGAGGAACTCAAGAAGGCCATAGCCGCAATGCAAAGTGGTAAGGCTCCTGGAAGAGACGGTTTCCCATCAGAAATGTACCTTTCTTGTTGGGACATAATTGGCCCCTTATTACTAAATATGATCTTATACTCAGTCAAGGAGGGGAACTTCCATAAGAATGACAATATTGCACTCATAACAGTCCTCCTTAAAAAAGACAAAGACCCCAACGAGTGCGGTAGTTATAGACCTTTAAGCCTCCTCTGAACCGATATCAAACTGTACTCTAAGGTATTAGCCATCAGATTACAAAAGCATATGACGTCTTTAGTTCACCCGGACCAAACTGGCTTCATAGGAGGCCGCCTGATCACTGAAAACATAAGACGAATACTGCACGTACTTGATGCCGACAAGGAGGACACCATACCTAAGGCGATGCTGTCCCTGGATGCTATGAAAGCCTTTGACAGGCTGGAATGGTCGTATCTATGGGCAGTACTAGAAAGGATGGGGTTAGGAAAAGGATTCATCGATATGATTAAAGTATTATACAAAGACCCATCGGCCATGATTACAACAGGCACAATCATCTCCAAAATCTTTCCGGTATCACTCTCTGCCAGACAGGGTTGTCCTCTTAGTCCCGGACTGTTCAATCTATCATTAGAGCCTTTAGCACAATATATAAGACAATCCCAATCCATAGAACCAATCGTAATCAAGGGCACACAACAAAAAATTTGTTTATATGCGGATGACGTAATATTGTTCATGCAAAACCCCAACACCACATTGCCTCATCTGCTCAAGTTGATTGAGGACTTTGGTGATTTATCGGGATTTAAGATAAATTGGCCGAAGTCGGCTTTCCTTCCACTTAACACCCCTGCAAAAAAAGATACAACCCTCCCAGGAGAGATACCGATGGTAAAACATTTCAGATGCTTGGGAGTGGAAATATTCCCCACCATAAGACAAACTGTGAAGCACAACTACACAAAAATCCAAAACAAAATCAAAGACGACCTTGATAGATGGGCAAAACTTAAAAACACAGTACAAGCACGGATATCAATAGTTAAGATGGATGTACTACCTAGAATCAACTTCTTCAGTTCAATGCTACCGCTACCCCCTCCAGAGGGTTATTGGAAAAGATTACACTCCTCCACATACAAATTTATTTGGAATAACAAACCACCACGTATAAAAAGATCCACCGCACAGAGAAATAAAGCAGATGGTGGCATGGCATTTCCAGATTTTTTCCTATATTTTAAGGCGTACACATTAAGTCCATTGACAACATGGTTTGACCCCCAAGCATTAGTATCCTGGAGAAAATTAGAAGAAAACATAGTAGCCCCACATAGACTGAAGGACATAGCATACACTAAACTACCAATCAAGCACTGTGAACGAAAATTTGGCCCCATAATTACTCATGCGATCCGGATATGGCGTGAATCACAAAAAAAAATCCTAACCCACAAAAATGGCACAATCATACTCCCTTATTCAATAACAATGCACTCTTAATTGGAAAACGACCTATAAGATTCCCTATATGGGAAGAGCAAGGCATACACTCATTAGGGGATGTTTTTAACAAACAGGGTTTTTGTAGTGATAAAGAAATACGCCAAAATTTTTATCTCACCAAGTCCACATGGCTTTTTCACAAACAGTTACAGCTATGTTTGAAGTCTCACAGTGTTCCATTAGACAGACCAATTGAACACCACAGATACCACAAATACTTCTACGAAAGAGAGACATCGGGAGGTTTTGTTTCAGAATTTTATCATCAATTACTAACGTCCTCGTATGAAACCCTCCAACTAGACTCTGTCTGGAGGAGGGATATACCAGACCTGGAAAATGACTTTGATTGGCAAGGAGCCTGGGCAAATGTCCGACTTACATCAAGGAACCCGGATCATCAACAAATCAATCTTAACTATATTCACAGGACATACTTGACTCCTATAAGACTGTGCCGAATGGGGCTTAAACAAGACTCCAAATGCTCCCAATGTACAAATGGGGACGAAGGGACATTTATGCACATGTATTGGGACTGCTCACCAGTTAAGGCATTCTGGAAAGATGTGACCCAACAAATATCAAAACTCGTATCTTGGAATATACCTGTACACCCCTCGGTATTACTATTGAATGATGTTTTTGAGTTTGCAGTGAATCCACAGCTAAAGAGATTGGTTTTATCGGGTAT
This sequence comes from Notolepis coatsorum, assembly GCF_963971535.1. NCBI lineage: Eukaryota > Metazoa > Chordata > Actinopteri > Aulopiformes > Paralepididae > Notolepis > Notolepis coatsorum. The sequence goes on along the minus strand of NC_140167.1, from coordinate 158,809,554 downwards.
CACAGTAGCTAAAAAGCTGATCGCATCACGCTGGTTTCAACCGGAAAAAATTTGCCGTAAAGTTTGGTTTCTTACATATCTCGATGTAATTTACCAAGAAATATCTACAGCAAGAATTCTGGGTCTCAATGAATCCAAAATGTCAATGTGGTTAGAAGTGGTGGAGAGAATAAAAGCTAGCTTATAATGGTAGTGTCTGGTTAGGTGCGAGGGATAGTGGAGGTACTTCTCAATGTGGGGTCCGGGAGGGGGGGGTTCGAGCTGGAGCATATGTGTGTAGGTTTTTTAGATAACAGGTATTAGGGGTATATCTTATATAAGACAATTAACTAAAATGTGATCTCATTGGATGTGCCCTGACAATGAATGCTTGTATATCTTATCGTGTGTTGTCATGTTTGTTTATGTGTTTGTTTAAAAAATAATAAAAAAAAAAAAAAAAAAAAAAAAAAAAGGATTGGCATATCGAAAATGATACGAGCTCTCTGGACATTGAATTCTTCAAGCACGCGTCTAACTCAAGCCAGCCCACTTGCCCCTCGCAGTAGGCTTATAGGTAATGGTTCTACAATCATTGTTAATTGTGATTGTCATATGTATCTTATGTTGTTATGTTTTGTGTTTTGTGTTGTCTTTCTATGTGGACCCCAGGAAGACTAGCTCGCCACTTAGGTGACAGCTAATGGGGATCCTTTTTAAACAATAAACAATAACGAATAGCCTGCTACATGAAGCGTTAACAGCTTCACATAGCTCATGTGCTAACCTGCTATCTGAGTTTTACCAAGGAAAAAACACAGAACAGAGAGGGCCCTTTTAAGAGCCCCGGTCCAGACTTACACATGTGCTTCTGTGGACCAAACCTAACCCAGTTGTAGATCACAACGACACACACAACCCTTCATCACAACAAAAAATGGCAAAAGTACACTCTTACTACAGAGGAACGCCGTTTTTCATAACGAGAGAAGACACAAGTCCTCGATTATGTAATGGCCACAGACCTTGCTAAGCACACATGATAAGTGACCAAACAAGCTTTTCTTTAGGAAAAAATTGTTTCTCAAGCGAAAGCACAACCCCAGCAACTTAAGCTGAGGGTTACATCGTATCCCCACAAACACAGTGACACAATATATTGTAAACAACATGTCTGAGAGGAGGGGGGGGAAGCCCCAGGGAAACCGGGGGGTCACCCCTCCTATCTTACCCTTGATACGACCAAGGTGAACAGGCACCCCTGTTAATATGTGAACATGCTGTTCATTGTCATCACAGGCTGAGAAAAAGATTCATTCCTCAATCACATGTCACTAAGCATAGCTTCACAGGTTATTACTAACCCTCTTAGTTGTGAGTTCACCCACGTTACAACGTTACATGAACACACATGTTCTCATCACAACCAACCAGTTCATTTTTACACATGTAAAAAACAACGCCGATTCACTATGGAGATAGAAGCTATACCAGTGACAAGACAATTCACACACAACACGCGTCGTATCCTCAATGTATTGCAGCAACACATGTTTTGGAACATCGTTATTACAAAACATTTAGAAGGGAAGAAAAGAAGAAGTGTTTAAAGTCCGGTCAGGACTCCTACCTTCACCCTGAGCGCAGGCCGAGAGAACAGCAACACTGGTTAACGGGACACCGAGTTGAACCCAGCATCTCCTGCGTTGGTGACGAGGATATGTCCGCTATGCCACCCAGCCGCCATTCTCCATGTTGACGAAGTCCTCGCTGGCACTGGCACCCGGGTGTAGGGTCGACTAACATCCTCTGTCAAAGATGACATCGTAGTCAGAGTGTTTAAGGCATGTTATAGTCACAGTAACGTTTCAACAGTGTAGCATTAATCTAACAGCCGTCCGACTGATAGCAACAAGCTAATGTTTACTAGCCTAGTGAACACAACGAGCTAGCGCCCCAGCTAACAGCTGACTGGCTAACACAGTAGGCCACAAACTAGCACGCCAGCTAAGCAGCTATCACCTGAACTGTACACAACGACATAATAAGCCACACTTCAGACAGGCCGCCGCCTGAGTCCCTCCCCATCCTAAGAGGGAAGAGAAAAAGAAATGTCAACACAGTTTTCAACGATGATTTACCAGACATACAGCGTAGCCGGCACAAATCCCATCCGGGCTGCAGCCGACTTGAGCATGGATCTTCCGATAACGAAGCTCCATGCCCACATTTCCTCGTTAGGGTGTACTTACACATTCATGTGAAAGATGGGGCCTGCACGGGACAGAGAAGCATCCGCTCGTCCAGAGAATCCCGGGTTTTAACCAGGTCTCGGTCGCGGCCCACTAGGTTGACCATCATGGGCGTCAGACCAAGATCCTCCGTCCGCCGCTTAAGAAGCCAAACAGAGGACCCTAGACTTGTGCTTTTTCGGGGGGAAAAATGCCGGGTCGGCCCGGGTGTCACAGGGTTAGGCGTTATGGAGACCCTTTGTTGGGTACACGTTGTACCTGGCACTATCATAAGGGGCTGATTCTCCTTTCTTTCGCTCCTCTCTCACGCATGGCGAAGAGGGGGCTGTTGGGGTGGTCTTCTGGACCTCCTCTGGTAACCCTGTGTGCTTCCCGAGCTGCCGGGCCCGGTCCGAAGTAATGTTTTGTTGAAACCGTAGGCCTGGGATAACCCTTTTTTCTTGAGGGGTTATAGGAACAACCACCGTATGTGGTACCAAGAGGGTGGTTGATTCCCTGGTGTGTTGGAGCAGAGTCAACTCCCGGGTTACCCGGTTGAGTGTGCCCCTGCACGTTCATGACGTCTGCCAATCGTGTCAGCCTTCTCTGCCTCGACCCCTCTGGGTGGTTTTTTTTTATGGAGGCTTTGTCATGGTGCGCGGGGGGGCTGTTTTCAGTTGACCCCTTTGGCGCCTGTCTCGTCCGCAGTGCTCCAGGCTCGGGTCTACAGCCTGCTGCCTGGTTTCCCCGGTGCGCTGCCTGCTTCCGTTGGTTAAACTTTTGAATGCTTTACGGCCATGCTGACTGCCTGTGTTGCAGGGTCAGTGTGCCAGGCGGTGTACTAATGGGGGGAAAGGGCCCGCTCTTGGAGGGGCCCTGTCCGAATACGCTGGCGATGTGGGGGGTGGTGTCACTAAGTGACCGCCTTGTGGGGTCTTGATGCCTGGCGTCATTGACCTCTCCGGGCCCCATTTTTCCAGGGGATCCAGTCCCTTCAGTGGGTCTGGGTCTTCCTTTGCGCTCTGCTGCTACGGCCTTGCCACGGGGTTGAGTTTGCTCTTGACTCCGTGATTTTGGGGGTAGTAACGAGGGTTGTTCCTTCCGTTCGTTCCCTGGTGGCATGCGGGTTGTGCGTGTGCGTAGTCGTGGGGTCAAGCCACGATCTGCTCACCCTGTGCGTTGAGTTGCTTGAGTTCCTCTTCGCACGGTCGGATCCGTCTCCCTCCCATCCTCCAATAGGGAGGGTATCCTCCATTAGGGAGGGTCGGGGGGCTCGGTCCTCCCCGGTCTGATGGTTGTGGGGGGCCTCAGCGGGGTACATTTGTCGAGCTTCTGCCTCCCGCTCAGCTCCTCTTGTGCAGACTGATGCTGAGCGGAGCCATAATGAAATAGAACGTAAGGTTATGTATATAACCAAGTTCTATGAATTATGGTGATGCTCAGCGTCAGGACGCCACTGCGGCCCTTGATCTCACCTTGTGGTGAAAGTTTGGGAAGGAGGCAAGTAGGTGACCACACACCTGCTTATGAGGGTAAGCGGATGGGGGTGTGGCCAGACAAATGTTGGGATGTAAAGGTACATTGTGGAATTTTTTATTCAGTGCTCGTGCACGAAGTGAAGTGCGTGCAGACTGACGCTGAGCGTCACCATAATTCATAGAACTTGGTTATATACATAACCTTACGTTATAGGATAACCGTATGTTATATTATCGTATAGCTTACGCTCTGCTATAGTTGGAACACAGGAGCTGAGCAGAGCGGAAGCTCGACAAATGTACCCACTGAGGCCCCCCACAACCATCAGAACCGGGGAGGACCCGAGCCCCCGGACCCCCCTAGAGGGGGACGGGAGGAAATCGGATCCGACTGTGCGAAGAGGGTTTAGCAACTCAAACGCACAGGGTGACCAGATCGTGGGACTTACCTTTACACAGAAGGACCCGCGACTACTCAGGCTCGCATCCCACATGCCACTAGGGAACGAACGGGAAGAAAAAAAAAACCCGTTACAGCCCCTAACATCACAGGGTCAAAGGTCAAGAACGCAACCCTGTGGCAAGGCCATAGCAGCGGAGTGCGGAGGAGGACCCAGCCCCAGGAACAGCCTGAGGGACAGGACCCCCCAGAAAGGGGGCCTGGTGAGGTCAACGATGCTGTAGCATCGAGACCCCACCAGACGGTCACTAGTGACACCACCCCCCACATCGCCAGCATATCGGACAGGGCCTAATCCAAGAGCAGGCCCTTCCCCCCTACAGCAAGCCAGCCTGAAGCACTCCACAGAGGCTACACCCCCACAACACTGCAGGGCCAGATGGCGCACCGGGGAGACAACCCCCAAAGAGGTTGATCCCTCAATCCTGGCAACAGGTCAAGAGTGTAACTCGACCTGTGCCCGGAGCACTGCGGACTAGACAGGCGCCTAAGGGGTCTACTGAGAACAGCACCCCGGCGGAAGTTCGGTATGCTGTGCACCATGTCGCAGCCTCCACAAAACCCGACCCCCTAGAGAGGCCGAGGCAGAGAAGGCTGACATGATTGGCAGACGTCATGAAAAGTGCGGCGGCACACTCGCAGGCAGACGGGGTCAAGCCCGGCCTAAACCCGGTCAAGAGTCGACTCCGCTACCAACACACCGGGGAACCAACCACCCCCCTATGTTTAGTTTAACAGGAGGCAGTTGTTCCCTTAACCCCCCCAAGAAAAAACTCAGAAACACAACTGTGACAACCCCATCCCTCTCCTACAGGTTGACTCAGGGATATACCTGGATATCTCCATTAACCTCTCTGTCATCCACAGACTGGCAATCAGATGCACCTGTGCAGGTGTGTCAGGAGGAGGAGGCACACCTGTGTAAAAGGCCTGACTTCTCCATTTGTCTGTCTGTCTCTCCTCCAAGCTGGTCCTGACATTTTGTTTGTTTGAATTTGGTTTGGTTGTTTTTCATATTATCATTTACACGCACCACACACTGACTCACTCATGCACTCACTACATTACTGATATTACTGATCCATTCATTCTTTAATTTATTTAGTTTGTACATATTTAAATAGCATAATTAAATTACTTTTCTTTACAAACTTCAAGTACTTGTGTGGTCTCCCTTGTTTTGTCTGTACCTTGAGTTTGCTATACAGGCAGTACAAGTTTTCAAGAAGGGGTCAACCCAGGCCAACAGGTCGACGAGAACAAGTCCGGACCTGGGCCCGGCGGACCGGGACTTACACAGAGGGGTACAATAGAACCACCTCGACAGCCCCCTCCCAGCCCCGCCAAGCAGGGGAAGGCAGGGGCGAAAAAGAATAGAGAAGGACCAGGCTCCTTAGCAAGGCGCAAGGTACAACACAATATGGACCAAGCAACTGCGAAGGATAACTCGCAGTGACGTAATCACGAACACACCTCCATAACATCAAACCCTGCGACGCCCGGGCCAACCCGGCATTTTCCCCCCGAAAAAAGCACAAAGTCCTTCAGGGTACCAGAACAGGACCAGTCCTGTGTCCTAATCATGCCACCATCCCCAGTCCTAAGAGGGGGGTAGGTACGCGTGTCGATCTAAAACATCACAGAGGGCGCCACCAAGACGGTCAGAACATAAACGCACCGCGCCCGGCGGCCCACCCCATGGGCGTGAGACCCCTCCGCCAATGTTCCGATCTACTCCGTCATCTCCCCCCAGAGATGAGCGAGAATTCGTCGAGACTAACCTAGTACACTGGCGCTCGGAAGAGATAAAATCTCCATCCCAGTTGCTCTACAAAAAACGCTGTTTCTATAATGAGCAACCAAGGCGCATGGTTCCACACTGAAGCACCCAGGGCCAGCGCTATGTACACGTCGAGACCCAAACACATCAATGGTAATTCTAACAAGAACCCAGATAACGTTCCCTCCATGCCGCCTGGGATAAGCGGTAGGAAGCTGGCCAAAAGACACAGATATGGGCCCCATATAACGCGTCTGAGGGAAAGAAACCCTGTCAACGCTGCTCTGTATAAAGAGAGGGGACAGGAACCTCCAGAGAGACCTCCCACGTGAGTAATAATTGAAAAGATATATGTAAACATTGAGCTACGTGACCAAAAGCTCAACACATATGCAATAGAGAGCAGAGCAGAAAACAAAGTTTTCACGCACCGCGTAACTCAATCTTGACAATGACAGCAGGTCCATAACATGGAGCCTGAAAAAATAACTCACGGAAGCCTCACGACCAATAGAAATGCGCCCAGTGACGTATTCAATGGCTGGGGAAATTCCGTGACCCACCTGCCCAAATAAGGCGTGGGACCAGGGAACTCCCCCCCCCCCCCTCTCCCCACCCTGTGACACGATGACCCAACAGCGTGACAGGAAGACCGAAGAACAGGAGATCCAGCCCCCTGGCCAATCAGAAAAGGGGGGAGGGGTTTATCAGTTCACCCCCTTATGACCCCATACCCCGGATACGATGAAAACAAACAAGCAGCGATGATACCATTTTACCTAGCATGCTACATGAAAAGCGTATATATCCACTAGGATAAGCTCAACCATCTGCACGCCAGCCACAGACGATAAACTCGTTTGCGAAAAAACTGGTTTTTATACAAGGCTTTAGGCTCATGTGCGAACACGTCACCCGTGTTTATATACTTCACCAAGTAAAGAGAAATACATACGTTTAAAGAGAGGGTCAAAAAGACCTTGGTACAAGCTACATAATGTGATTACTTCTGTAGGCTAACACTCTAACCTGGTTGTGGACTCGATGCCATGTTTCCCAAACGTAACAGAATACACACAACCCCCTCAGATAAAAAAGGTAAAGTTCACTCCTACTACCGCAAGAAGAACACAGTCTTCTTCATGATGAGGGAAGATAAGTCTTTTGACCGAGTGCTAGCCACAGGCCTTGCTAAGCCCACATATATATAGCGACCAGAAAACTATTTTCAAGAAAACTGTCCTACTCCCTAAGCAAACACACAACCCCACAGCTAGGTGAGGGTTTATACATTGTATCCCCAATATATAGTGAATAAACACACATTTTGTAACAAAAACAGTCCCTCACCAGGAGGGACTTTTTATTTAATAACAAAATCATATGTTGGGGGGGGGGGAAGGGGACAGGGGCGGCGTGGCTCAGGGGTAGAGCGGGTTGTCCAATGATCGAAGGGTTGGTGGTTCGAATCCCGCTCAAGCCCATGTCCATCCCACTGCTGTTGTGTCCTTGGGCAAGACACTTAACCTACTTGCCTCGTATGAATGTGTATGCATGTGAATGAATGTTGGTGGTGGTCGGAGGGGCCGTAGGCGATGATTATTCGCCACGCTTCCGTGAGTCTGCCTCAGGGCAGCTCTGGCTGCAATTGTAGCTTACCACCACCGGTATGACTGTGTATGAACGAATAATGGACTCTGTGAAGCGCTCTGGGTCTCATGAAGAGCGCTATATAAATCCAAGTCATTATTATTATTATTATTAAACAGGGGAGTCACTAGCGGCACCTGCCGTGTGCAGAGCAGTGCTTGCCCCCGCGGGGAGCCGGCCCGGAGGAACGGTTCTGGGGAGCCTGGTCACGTCGATCCCTACTGTTACCTCCGGGCGTGGGGCGGCTGGCTGCAGCGGACGAGGCACTCCCTCCACTCCTGGCTTTCTTTGCCGAAGGTCCAGTAGCGGCGGCGGTGGCGGAGGCAACGGTCGCAGCCCTCTGCAGGCGTTGCTTTTTCCGGACATCACCGGTGGCATTGGGTCGGGGGAAATGGGGTTCGAGCACAGAGCACTCCTCCTCCATCTCTCTGCAGGCTGCCGTCATCTGCTGCATGGCCGACCCGAATAGACCAGCATCGGAGAGGGGGGCCATGAGCAGCGGAATCCTCTTCTGCTCCGGCCAAAGGTGGCGTTGGGATCGAGTGGCCAGGGCGCGCTCCTTCCCCGCGGCTATCGCCTGCAACTGGGTTAGGTGCAGGATGGCTTCAGCCGCCTGGGCGTGAAGATATTGTTGATGGTCATCCAAGACCGGCCCGCCCGCCATCATCCCCGACATGTAGCGCGCTAGCTGCGCGATGTTGGAAGTCGCAGCTAGGCTCTGAGTCGCGGCGATGTACACCTGGTCACTCCAATTAGCCATCTGCCTAGCCGATTTCCCTTGGGGAACCGGCTTTCGCAACGGCTCCCACACCATTTCGGGACAAAGTATGGATGCCATCGGGCTATCAAGCCAGGCACCCCGTCCTTTAGCCTCTGGACCAAACCCGCCACCCACGTGACTGGCACGTAGGCGGGGGTAAGGCCAACAATGCGGGAGATGACCTGTCCCTGTTTCACGTAGGCCTCCATTGATGGGAAGAATGGGCAGACAACGCCTGTCTCTCTCACAGGACGACGTTGCCAGAGATTACCTATCATGTCATCAGGAACAGGTGCAGGCAGAGGCTGCGGCAACGCCACGCCATTAGCGGCTGCGGCGGCCGCCATGAGCTCGGGGAACAAGGCAAGCAACTCCCCTTGCGTACCTCCCTCCACGTCACTCGCGTCCCTCATGTACGGGAGGCTGCCACAGGCGTCACCATCCGACGCGGCAGATAGCTGGGCATCTTGTCTCACGGTCGGAGGTTCTAACCCAACACCAGAGTACAAGGGACCCCAAGGAGACGCAACACTCCCTGCCACTCACCGAGGGGGAGAGTGATACGTCTCCACTGGGGCTTCAAACAAGAGAGCTCTCGCCCCCTCCATATGATCCTCAGTCTCCATCGGAAATGGAGACGAGGCAAGAGAACTCTCGTCCGGCACCAGCACGAAAGCCTCAAAGCCTGGCCGTTCGCCCCTGCTACTCGCCACCTTACGACGAGAGCGAGCAGAGGCGAAGAGTCCAAGAGTCGCAAATCCCTTGCCATCAGAGGAGCTGTCGGCCTATCGGCCGACTGTCCACTGGCGCGGGAACCAGGGCCGGAACCAGGCCATCTCACGGGAGATGGAGGCTCAACGGCCCCTCTGAGAGGCAAACTCACCACCGGGAGCCGCCCGGGCATATCTGACCGCCATGACCGCGGAGCCAGAGACGCCCCACGACGCATGGAGGATGCGGCAATGGAGAAGCGCTGGTGAAGGGTGACGTTGTGAGCGTCCAAACCCTCCGAAGGTGCAAACATTATGTCTTAGCTTTTCTCGTAAATTGGCGAGAGAGAGAAAAACAATGTCCACATAGCTCCTTTCCAACAACTATTTTGGCACTAAACTCAAGTGGTGTATACAGACACTTGTCGGTGGTGAAAATAGGGAAGGAGCTGTTCGTATGGCCATGTCTCCGCTTATGTAGAGGAGCGGATGTGGGTGTGGCCAGGCGGATGGGTGTGTACAGGGCCGCCTCAGGGGGTGTGCGAGCAGTGCGGTCGCACAGGGCCTCGCGGGAAGGGCGAGGCCCCCCTTTCTGCGAGGCCCTTTTTCATCACATACCTAAAATCTAGTTTTGCTTATATGCTTATATATTTCACATTATACACGTTTGTAGAATGTGTCTGACTTGTTCCGGGCTCTGCGGCTCTGCATATATACTATTGGAGCTCTGTGGCTCTGCATACACTATTGGAGCTCTGCGGCTCTGCAGCAGATATACTATTGGATTCAACGAGGGGACAGGGGTTACAGGTAAGGTAGTCGGCCGGCGTGCGTCTGTCTGACTATTTCCACGGGAGCGTGTGCAGCATTGGAGGTTATGCCAGCCAAGACGAAGAGGACGGTCGTTCGGCAGATGGACTGAAGATGAAAGTTGTTGCATGTTAGAAAGTTCAGTCAGGCTAGCCATGTCGGCTTAGCTAAAGGCAGGGACAGCTAGTTAGCTTTAGCTATGTTATCGAGTGCTAACATGCAGTGGCGGCTCGTGAATTCTTCTCCAGGGGGGTCGATCGATACCAAAAATGTACATGTACCAAGGCACAATGCCACACTGCACACAAACACGCGCGTGCGCACGCATCGCGAAACCACACACTGCTGTGTGCGTCAGAGAGCGTCGGTGAAACCAAAAGCATACGGATATTTAAGTAGGTACAGTTACAGTACAACTATCACCATTGCCATCAATCAATATGATCACAGAGTCCATTCCAAACACTCACACCCCGATCTCAACTCTCTCTCTCTCTCTCGAAAATTAACAACACGCTGTGAGAGAGAGAGAGAGAGAGAGAGAGAGAGAGAGAGAGAGAGAGAGAGAGAGAGAGAGAGAGAGAGAGAGAGAGAGAGCGAGCGAGCGAGCGAGAGAGAGAGAGAGAGAGAGAGAGAGAGAGAGAGAGAGAGAGAGAGAGAGAGAGAGAGAGAGAGAGAGAGAGAGAGAGAGAGAGAGAGAGCGAGAGAGAGAGATATCGCAATTCTACCTTGTTGTTAAGTTGGCAGCAGGCAGAAGGGCTTGATAAAGTATATCCACTCCACTGTCCAGACTGTGTTGATGTCCATTGTCCATGCATGTCCACACTGCATCCATATATAGCTTGTTGTTAGCCAACAAGTACTGTATGAATGAAGAGCTGTGTCTTTGTCCATTTCCGCGTCGAACAGCCTGCAAACTACCTGGCGTTCCTATCACCATGCTCTAAGACAAACTCTAACCTTAACCAACTTTGAAAGAGTGCCTAAGCTTAACCGTCGAAAGAACTTGCCGTCACGCTCTAAGACAAATAGCTGCATCACAACACAACAGCTAGCATAGAGTAACTATCTACAGTACTAACCAGAAACAGGCGTTGGCCAATCAGAGAGAGCGTCTCCGCGAAATGCGGCTACGGAAAAAACTGTCGTCGGCCAATCAGAGAGCGTCTCCGAGAAATGCGGCTACGGAAATTATAGACGCTGCTGCTTAGACCGCTTCAAATCGCGCCCGGCTTCCATCATAATACATCATATTTCAACGCACAGCGCGTTACGCACTGATTGGCTGCGACGGATACAGCGATGAAACAGTGCACGGCGTGCACGCGCACTCAGAGCGCTATTGCGTCTAGCCCGAGAGAAATACGGCTAGGAGAAATGCGGCTACGGTAACGGAACGTATTCTCTATCAGACAGTGAGTCACTTCCTGTTCAGGAAAACAATTATTTATATTTGATATATTAACGTTATATTGTGCATTGGAAACACAAACATACTTAAAATGAGTAAATATTATTCATTTTAAACATGTTTATATTATTTATAGGTCTATAAAACAAAAAACAAAAAACAAATATTTCTTGTTCTACTCTCTTTTAACCAGGGTTAATCAGGGGGGGCGGCGCCCGAGCGCCCCTAGTGGCCAGCCGCCACTGCTAACATGTTCATAATGACATTTATGACATACACAACATACAGTATACATTTATAATAATCTAATCTAATCATCTAATCTAATCATGACATTTATGACATACAAGATATGCAAATATACAGTACTGTTAAACAGATCCTAACAGTAAATATATACATACGAGGGGGAGGGAAGGGGTGGGTGGGTGCTTGTTTGCATGTTATATTTCGTATTGCATCGCTCCCGCTCTGAGCCTTACGAGATACTCTATATCGCCTGTGATACCTAATGTATCTCCCACGAACAAAAACACATGCACCCCACCTGTATGGGGCCCCGCCCCTTATGGTGGTACCACCCATATAATCATGACTCTGGTCATGACACACCCTTCCTCTATTTTCGTCCCAGCGTACTGGATGCTATGCACCATGCGAGCTAGCGGAATGAAAAGATTAAGGAAGATTAATAATGTTGAGGGCTTACCGGAGGATTGTGTTTCCCTGGATTCTCCGGAGCTTGTTTCGACGACGCAGACCTATGCTGGTGGTTCCTCGGCTGACGGCGACGGACCGAGGGGCAGCGTACAAGGTTTGGCTATCGGGTCGGCTTGTACAAAGGTGAGGTCTGTGTCAGTAGGCGTCGATGTCGGTGTTGGTCGTGCTGTGGAGTATGTTTCGGCACCAGGGCCGGGGCGGCTTGGCGATCGTTCCACTGTAGTGGGCGATGTCTTGGCGATCCTGGAACATGCTGTTGACGCTAATGCTACTGCTACTGCTAATGCTAATGCTACTGCTGCTTCTTCTGCTAACGCTGATGTTGACGCTGGAATGTCTAATAATCCCCGCCGCGGGATTCCGCTTTTCCCTCCTCTTGCCACCTTCATTGATGAAGGTCAGTCGGTGGTGGGTGTGGGGGGGTTCGCTGAGCTCTATTTACCTTTTTTGCGGGGCTGACGACGGGGTGCAGCCCGGGGGTACCTTGGCTAAGTAGCCAGGTAGCTTCTTTGTTGTGCCCAGGCGGGGATGAACGACGTTCCGCCCGGCCGTTGCTTGATAGCATGTCGGCTCGGAGGGTGGCAGTATGGACGAATGAGTGGTATACTGCTGCAGGATGGCATTTAGCGGCGGCCAGTGTTGTGGCTCAGCTGGCTACTTTCCTATCCAAGATGGCGTCGGGTTGTAGGTCTTTGAGTCCAACCGACACTATGAACGTGATTCATGTTTGTGGTGTTATAGAGATCTTGACTCAGTCGCAAGCTATAACTGCGGGGAGGATTCGGATGCTATCGACTTTGGTTGTTAGGCATCTTTGGTTGGAGCAGTCTCCTCTTGGGGAAGAGGATAGGTTTTCTCTCCTCACGACTCCTTTTTCCACAGATAGTCTTTTTGGGCGTTCTGTGGAGGCGCAGGCGGTTTTTGATTCGGGTCCTACACCGCCTCACGCTGTGCAGCCAGGGGTGGGAGCACGGTCTCGTCAACGACTGTGGCGAGATCCTCGACAGGCGGCCATGTTTCCCCCGCCAGTGGTGCCCTGGTTGGAGAATTGACAGGGTTTCGCAAGGCCGACAGTCTTGGCGGCCGAGGGATCGGCCATTTTTGGTGATTTCGGGGTTGGTAAACCACCCCGTCGTCATTTTGCCGCGAGCAGCCCGCTCCCCGTTCGGTCCTCTCTCTGGTATCCCCAGAAGCGGGGCTTTGAGCGTTCTCCTTTGGCTGCGGGCCGCGAACCTTCTTTGAAGCGTATGCGGCCCCATTCTTCACTTCTCATGGAGACAGGGGCTGACACCCAGTTGATGGCTGAGCCTGGGTCTGTCCGTGAGAATGTTCCGTCGTCGCGTGGTTCCTACACCGCAGGTTGTGGGTGGGTGGAACCTGGTGTTGCAGCTGCCACTAGCTTCAGTGGTCAGCAGGGGGACTCGGTGCCTCTTCTGTTGAATGCTCAGCAGGGGTTACCCCGGCTTCGCCCTCGCCAGGCGGGGTATCGCGCTGTTGCCTCCCACTCCCGTCAAACCGGCAGTGGTCTGCAAAGGAGAGGCTGGCGTGATTTGAGTGGTAGCAATATCACTGCAGGGCTTCGGCGTGTAGGAGCCCATGGGGTCCTCAGGCCTTGCGTGTCTGGCTGCGGAACGGCTCCTCAGCGTGTGCTGGAGGGGTGTTCAGGGGGTGAGTGTGTGTCCACAAGTTTGATGACCGCTCCTCCCGTATCAAACCGGCCCTTTCTGTCGGGGTCCCCCCTTGGGTGCTTTGCACGACGGGGGGGACCGGGCCAATTATCTGCTGTTCCTTGTGGCCCAGCGTCAGTTGACGGCGGGGGCGCTGTGGGATTATATTCACATATGGCGACGGGAATGTCCCTTGAATCGGTGGATGAGGAGAACGTTAGAGGCGGGGCTGGTTTTGCAGTTTGCGCGGCCCCATCCTCCGTTCTCAGGTTTGGTGCCGACCCTATTGTTAGGGTCGGGCGCGGTGACAGCCCTGGCCGACGAGATTCAATCTCTGTTGGCGAAGCAGGCCGTCGTTGTGGTCCCGAGAGAGGACGCAATGTCAGGCGTCTACTCCCGTTATTTTCTGGTGCCCAAGAAAACTGGGGGGGTCAGACCTATACTGAATCTGTCCATGTTCAATCGGTTGATTGTAGTGAGACCATTCAGGATGTTGACCGTCCGACTCCTTCTGCTTGCTGTCAGGAGGGGGGACTGGTTCACCTCCATAGACCTGAAGGATGCGTATTTTCACATACCCATTTTCCCTCCTCACAGGAAGTTCCTACGGTTCCTGTTTCAGGGCGTAGCGTACGAGTACCACAGAATGCCGTTCGGTTATTCTCTGGCTCCCCGCACATTCACCAAGTGCGTGGCGGCTGCTCTGGGGCCTTTACGTCGTCGGGGGATACGAGTTTTGTTCTATCTCGACGACATTCTGCTCCTCAGCCGTTCAGAGGAGGTTGCCAGGTCTCATACTCGACTGGTGGTGGAATTCCTCACCAGCCTGGGTTTTGCTGTGAATTGGAAGAAGAGTACCCCTCTTCCCAGTCAACAGGTGGAGTACTTGGGCTTGACATTGAGGTCGAAGCCCATGCTTGCGACCCTCTCGGAGCAGCGTCGGGGGGATCTCCGTCACGCGCTCGGGGGTTTCCGTCTGGGAGGGACGGTTACGGCGCTGCAGGTGATGCGTCTGCTGGGCCTTATGTCGGCGGCCCACACGGTGGTTCCTCTTGGCCTCCTCTTTATGAGGCGGATACAGAGGTGGTTTCTCTCTTTGAGAATAGATCCGGTGTGGGGCAAAGGGAGGCGGTTGACGGTTCCTTTGTCGATATGGGGGGATCGCGCCCACTGGGGGAGGCTGGGTATCCTCTCCGCTGGGGTCCCCATGGGCAGCAGAGGCTCCCACGTCACGGTTTTCACCGACGCCTCTCTCACAGGTTGGGGAGGGGCGTTTCGGACCCACGCAGTGGGGGGCAGCTGGACGGGTCATGCCGACCCAGCTGTCCTGCATATCAATGTGTTGGAGTTGAAGGCGGTCCTCCTGGTCCTCAAACGGCTCGGCCACCTGGTGGTAGGCCAGCATGTTTTGATCAGGACGGACAATGTGACGGCGGCGGCGTATATCAACAGGCAGGGTGGGACTCGTTCCGCCCGCCTGCTCCGGGTGGCGCGCGAACTGTTGCTATGGGCATCCCGCAGGCTGCGCAGTCTGCGGGCGCTCCACGTTCCTGGTACGGAAAATGTGGCGGCGGATATAATGTCTCGGGGCGGTCCTCGTCACGACGAGTGGGAACTCCGCCCCGACATAGTCAGACAGATCTGGGATCGGTTCGGGGAGGCCTCGGTAGATCTGTTTGCGTGCCGACGTTCTCACAAGTGCCCCTTGTGGTTCTCGCTCAGTCGAGCGGATCGTCCCCCCTTGGGGGTGGATGCCTTCTCGACCTTTCCGTGGCCGCCCGGTCTTCTGTACGCCTTCCCTCCTGTACAGCTGTTGAGTCAGCTGTTGGAGCGGATACGGAGGGAGCGCAGGACGGTGATCCTGGTCGCGCCGGACCGGGGCACGTCAGTGTGGTTCCCGGTCTTAATCCAGCTTCTGGTCGCTCCTCCTTGGGTCATTCCGTGGTCAGCGACGGCCCTCTCGCAGCACAACGGAGTGCTTGTCCAGCCTCCGGTGTTGGGTCAACGCCTGGTGGTGTGGCTGGTGGGAGGGTGAGTCTGGAGAGGATGGATCCCGCAGTGGTTGATACCATCCGGTGTGCGCATGCTCCCTCCACTGTCGCGGTTTACGCGGGCAGGTGGCGTGCGTTCCAAGAATGGTGTAAGGGGGGGGGCTGGGACCCAGTCTCCTGCCCCCTGGATGCTGTTCTGGGTTATCTCCAGTCTCTCCTTGATAGTCTGTCGGCTTCGACAGTGAGGGTATATGCAGCAGCTATATCCTCCTATCATGAGGGATTTGAGGGGGATGTCTTGTTCAGCCACCCTCTTGTGAAGCGTTTCCTGCTTGGCGCTCGACGCGTTAAGCCGGTGCAACGCTCCTTGGCTCCGACTTGGGATCTTCAATTGGTCCTCGGTCGGTTGTCCTTGGTCCCGTTTGAGCCGCTCGAGCAGGCGCCGTTGGGACGGCTGTCTTTCAAGACCGCGTTCCTACTGGCTGTCACTTCCGCTAAACGCGTGGGTGAGCTCTGTGCTCTCTCGGTACGTCCAGAGTGCCTGTCTTTTCGGACCGATTGCGGTGCCACTCTGCGACCTAATCCTGCTTTCGTGCCTAAGAATATCCGGAGTTCCTTCCGCTCCCGGGATATTGTGGTTCAGGCTTTTCGTCCTCCTCCTCACACTAGTGAGTTAGATGCGGGCCTTCACCTGTCATGTCCAGTCCGTGCTTTGGGGTTTTACCTCAGCCGTACTCAGGACTTCAGGGTTACCGACCAGCTTTTTGTCTGTTACGGTGGGGCTCGTGCTGGTAAGGCACTGTCGAAGCAGCGCCTGTCCCATTGGTTGTGCGAGGGTATTGCCCTCTGCTACACGTTGGCTGGGCAGGATCCCCCTGGGGGCGTCAGGGCGCACTCCACTCGTGGGGTGGCTGCCTCTGCCGCTCTCCTGGGTGGGGCCTCGGTGGAGGACATCTGTGCTGCAGCTTCATGGTCCTCACCGGGCCCCTTTGTAAGGTTTTACCTCATGGACATGACCGGGGGTTCTGTCTCCCAGGCGGTTCTGGGGTCTGTGGCCTTTCCTGCTTCCCGTCCTTTGGTCGGGTAGCGGGAGTGTATGGGTATGGGCCGCAGTGTGTTGAGTCACACGTGGTTCCGCCTGTACGGTGTGTTCAAGGGGTTCTGGCTCCCTCTTGTTCGCATTCAGGTGGAGTTGACTGCGCCCCCCCTTCATTAGGAAGGATGGGGTGACAGGGCTCCCCGCACCCCTTGATGTGGGCTTACGGGTCCTCAGGGGGTACATCTGTCGGGCCTCGCGCCCGCTCTTCCCCATTATCTCGTAAGGCTCAGAGCGGGAGCGATGCAATACGAAATATAACGATAGGTTATGTAGATAACCTAGTTATATTAGTATTGGCTAAGCTCCCGCTCTGCGCGCCCTGAGTTCCCTCTTGAGGGATCTTTTCCTGGGACGGGTTTTTGGCGAGGAAGGGTGTGTCATGACCAGAGTCATGATTATATGGGTGGTACCACCATAAGGGGCGGGGCCCCATACAGGTGGGGTGCATGTGTTTTTGTTCGTGGGAGATACATTAGGTATCACAGGCGATATAGAGTATCTCGTAAGGCTCAGAGCGGGAGCTTAGCCAATACTAATATAACTAGGTTATCTACATAACCTATCGTTTATTCTACTAATGTTAACGTTACTGGTCATTATGTTTATTCTACTAGCGTTAATGTTACTGATTGTTGTGTTTATTCTACTAACATTAACATTACTGCTCATTGTGTTTATTCTAGGGCTGGGACTTTATCGCATTAATTGCGATTAATTAACTACAGAAAGAATTAAAAGTTAAAAAAAGGTATGCATTTAATCGCATGATGGTTTTTATTTATTGTGTAAGAATGTTACCTTTCAAAGGAGACCAGACTCATGCATGTGCTATAAGTATAACGTATAATAAATTGCATTTTTTTCCCTTAGTCTGGTTTGTTCATACAGAATACTGAAAAAATAAGAAATCAAGAGTTATTTTTTTCCAATGGTCAACTGTTTTGGAATGTACTTGAAAGTACTGCGTTTTACTTTTACCTCGAAAGTGCTTGAGTTTACAAAAGTTCCTTTGCGCTATACAGTATACATTATTATATTATTCCTAAAATTGCTGCACTTTGTTAAAAATTGCATTGATCTGTCGGTCTGTGTAGTAGCTAATACAGGATTTTGCTGCTTAAACGTATGTATAATGTATTCATTGATTCACTCGTATACCAAAATCCATTTGAATTGAAAAATGTTGCTTTTCACATCAAATATTGATATGCGATTAAAATGTTATTAATTTAGATTAATTAACTATAAAGTCTCGAATTAATTCGATAAAAAAATATTTCGTCGAGAAATATGGGTGTTAAGCACTGTTGATAAACGTGTGGGAATGAGTTTGCGTGTGTACCCTGGTTCAGGGCCCTGTTTCATGTACGTGGTTCAACTAAGTCGATCAACATGTCCATTATCCAGCTTCAGTTAACCCGATGTTCAAAGCCGGGATTTTCCTGTTTCACAAAGGAGGATTCAGTCTCGTTAACTCAAGCCAGACTTGAGAGTCAGGCTCAAGTCAGGCTAGATGCGCGCTCCCGTTTTAGGTGGAAAGCCAGCACGTATCGATGGCAGAGACCCTGATTCTCAACGGCATTGATTGATTAATTGATTTAAGACTTTATTGACAGATTGCAATAGGCTCAATCGCCTCGCCGACAAGTTAAATGCGTTATCTATAGGCTAATTCTAAGTCCCTCATTACCTCAATCAATCAGATTATATTTCTTTAAACTTGCCTGCTGGATTGAATAATCAAATGAGATCTTGCTAGCGAAAATTATTAGTTAACTGTTATACAGAATTACGATACGGCTCTCTTACCCATTGATTGATGTATAGTCAATCTTTTACTTATCTTCTCTGTGGTGTAACGGGTTCTTCTTTTGACTTTCACACGGACGACCGGGGTTCAAGGCCCTAGTCTTTTCCTTCTTTTTGCAATATAGGAATAATTCAATTTGGTGCACGTTGAGAGCTATATAAAGAATGACATCCTCAATGCATGTAGATTTATAATATTTTAACTTAAAACCAGGCTACTTTGGCGTATAATCATTAATATTATATTCAAAAAAAATCATATTGGAAACACGGGGATTTGAACCCCGGTCGCTGAATTGGCAGGCATGAGCACTACCGCTGGGCCACTGGGCCAGATGGGATAAATTCATTGTTTATACATTAATGAACGAGAGACCCGTGTTTAGAATATCCGTTGTTTTGAATGAAGTTTATCTCTTTATCCTCATTCATTAATGTGACGTCAACGGCTCATTCAATTTCTCAAATCCGTCAAACAGCGCATCTCATCAGACATCTTAATCCCAGTTACAATTAAAATAACCACATCATGTGTACATCGCACGAGCGAGCGCCACCGTCGCCACGGTATATATAACGTGCATTATTTAGGACAAAGTGAATTTAATATCAGCATTTTGGGTCTATTTTACATTTCAAAAGCCCCCTCTGGAAGAATGGAGCACAAAAACGTAATTCAGAATGGTATAATGCAGATCGTAGACTGTGGGAATAGTTTCAGGAAACGGGCTGTCACTTCTTTGCGGGGGCGTGGCGATAGTTCAGGCTAACTTGAACTTGAACTCTGCTTTCGAGCAGGCTCAAACTTTTGGATATGTTGTCATGGTGATTTGGGAAATCCAGGTACATGAAATCGGAAAGTCAGGCTAACCCAGTTATCCAGCTAAAGTTATCCGGCTAACTCGGTTATCCCGGTACATGGAACGGGAAGAGGACATGCAGACGATGCCACGCTACAGGAACCCCCACATCGGGGGGGACGGCCCAAGGACTCGTTGTTAGAAAACCACCATTGTTTTGTTACCGGACCAAAACAGTTACGTTAAGTCAAGTCACAAACATCTTATTCTCTGTGCACTTGATTTAGCAGAGTCTATGCACTCGAGGGTCTGTTGTACACATTCAGGTGAGGTCCCACAATTGTATCTATTGAAGAATACAAGTGCAATCAACTAAATTAAGTGGTTTGATAAATGAAAGCTAAAAAAACTAGTTTTAACAATTAGCATTATGTAAGGAGGAATTTCAAATGATTTAATTAAGGCTTTTCTTCAAGTCAGTGTGTGTGAGAGAGAGAGAGAGAGAGAGAGAGAGAGAGAGAGAGAGAGAGAGAGAGAGAGAGAGAGAGAGAGAGAGAGAGAGAGAGAGAGAGAGAGAGAGAGAGAGATAGAGAGGGAGGGAGAGAGGGAGGGAGAGAGAGAGAGGGAGGGAGAGAGAGAGAGAGAGAGAGAGAGAGAGAGAGAGAGAGAGAGAGAGAGAGAGAGAGAGAGAGACCTGGAGAGAGAGGAAAAAAGGAAAAAAGGCATTCATTGCATTATGTCTTGAAGCTATCGTTCAATGGTAAACCAAAAGATGTGCATGCCCCTGTTCACATCAACAACAACAACAACAACAACAACAACAACAACAACAACAACAGCAACTGTTCTAACATTGTGGATCACACTACATCAACATCCTGCTGTTAACAAATCCAACAATATAAAAAAAACAAGATTTTAATTGAACTCAATCTCTAACGAACATGTTCCACAGATTCAAGGAAGTCATATAAAACTGTTGAAACGACCCCCTTTAAAATTGTGCATTTACGCATTGGAATTCACAGTTTGAGGGCTAACCAGGTGTTGTGTAGCGAGGTTTCAATGATGTGGGTTTCCATGGAAACATTCTCCAAACTTTGCAATAAGATAACTATGGATATTAACCTGTTAAACTGTAGCCCTATTTTCAGAAATTTCACCTAAAGGTACATGCCCAAGTAAATGGAGATTGCTCCACTTCTACAAGGTCAATTAGCATGTTCTTGGTATCTAGGAACATCTAGGGACCTGGGGATATGTATTTCCCAGTGTCAGAAATATTGTGTCTGTTACGAGGCGTGAGTAAATTGTGATGAAACAAAGGAGAATATAAATTATGTAAATGTTTTTGCATCTTTGCCGGTGAATAACACCATGTTACAATTATGCAACCACAGAGCTCGCTCTCTGAGCTCATTCACCACCTTTCTCGAGATCAAGTGTACAGAAAATCTAAGCATATGAATGAAGGGAAGATGATTAAACAGTAGGATTTGTAGATACAGTAATAAATTATAATCCATTTGAATTATACATTCGACCTTTACCTTGACCTTATTATGGCCAAATTATACTTCTGGATAGGGGAAAAGCTCCTATTTCCAATAGCAGTGTTAAATCTGGATTTAGTCATTTCCTTCCTTTTTTTTTTAAACTTAATTTTTTATTGAACATTAATAGACAAACAACACAACATATACAATAACATCCACAACACTATTAAACAGACATAAATAATAAAGAAAAAATGTAATACCTAAAAGACGAAAAATAAAAAATACTGACTTAAGCAAATAAAAACATTAAACAATTGTCATATCTTAAACAAAAATGAAATTAGAAAACATTAAGTGTGTGACATGGGTTCAGAGACCCTCTTTGAACCTCTTTCCTCCTTTACCCTTCGCCCTCTTGTGGTGTATTTGGGTCTTCCTCTGTGATGTCGTTTTCGTTCCCCTTGTAATCCTCCCACTTTCCCCATCTTTCTCCAAATCATTTCCTTCCTTTTACGATAAAAGAGAAATAGAATTTTTCTGATAAATTCTTATTTTCTGTAAATCTTAAAAACATCGGTCAACAAACATAGTGCTAAAAATATACACTTTGACTGCTGTTTTGATAGGGTTAAGGTCTTTACTCTTGGCTACATTTGAAAAAGAAACACAACATTAATTAATACGGTCTGTATTGATCGATTTATGATAAAAACAGCAGCCTACAGCAACTACGTTTGGCGATGCACTTTAAAACTCACTTCAAGTTCAAGTTCAAGTTTCTTTATTAGTTGTCATACAGAAGTACAGAATACTTTTATACAAAATGCTTCTTTCTGTCACGCTCCAGAGACTGTGCTAGGCAAAAATAGATAAGTATAAAATAAGTATAGCAAGTATAAAATAGAAGTCAAGTACGTAGACAAAAATGTTCAGTATATACATATATACAATGCTCAATGTAGAGTAGAAGTAACTGAGTTACCATACAATATACTATACGGTGCAAAGGATGAGGTACAATTTAGGTACAATTTACAGTAAGGTGTAATGAGGTATGGGTTGTAGTGCAAATTCTTTACCAATAAATATAAAGTGTGCATAGGTGTTCTAAAGTGGTTAAAGTGGGTGCTGCAGTGAGTTGTATGTTTAAGGTGAGTGTGTGCGTGTGGATGTGTGTGCTGTGAGCTGTGAGTGCATTTGATGGTTGTTACATATTGTTATTGTTCGTTGAGCATCCTGATGGCCTGGGGATAGAAGCTTCTTCTTAGTCTCTCTGTGCTTGCCATGAGACTCCGGTATCGCTTGCCTGACCGCAGCAGTTCAAGGAGGCAGTTGTTTGGGTGGCTTGAGTCTTTGATAATTCTCTTAGCCTTGCCCATGCACCGCTTGTTGTAAATGCCCTGGAGAGTGGGAAGCCCCCCTCCAATTGTGCGTTCGGCTGAACGGGCCACTCTCTGTAGTCTGCTACGGTCTTGTGCGGTGCTATTCCCAAACCAGGAGGTGATATTGCCAGTCAGGATGCTCTCTATTGTGCATGAATAGAAGTTCTTAAGGATCTTCTGACTGACTTGGAACTTCCTTAGGCGCCTGAGGAAGTAGAGGCGTTGTCGTGCCTTCTTCACAACACTGTCAATGTGTGTGGTCCATGTCAAGTCCTCGGATATGTGGACTCCGAGGTACTTAAAACTGTTCACTCTCTCAACCGGTGCCCCGTCGATGCTGAGGGGGCTGTAGTCCCTGACCCCGACCTCCTAAAGTCCACAATCATCTCCTTTGTTTTGCTGACGTTCAGGGAGAGGCTGTCCCGCTAGAACCTTGACCTCCTCCAGGTAGGCCCTCTCGTCGTTTGCAGAGATCAGGCCCACCACTACTGTGTCGTCAGCTAATTTGATGATTGTGTTGTTGTTCTGCTGTGCCGCACAGTCGTGTGTGTACAGGGAGTAGAGGAGGGGACTAAGAACACAGCCCTGGGGGGCCCCTATGTTGAGAGTGATGGATGAGGAGGTGCAGTTGCCTGCTCTCACCACCTGGGGTCTGCCCGTCAGGAAGTCCAAGACCCACTGGCAGAGGTCATAGTTCAAGCCCAGGTCCCTGCGCTTGGCTATGAGTTTGGAGGAGACTATGGTATTGAATGCTGAGCTGTAGATGTAGTCGATGAACAGCATTCTCACATAGTTCCCCTGCCTCTTGTCCAGGTGTGATGCTGCTGTGTGCAGCACATGGGCTATGGCGTCCTCCGTGGACCTGTTGGGGCGGTATACAAATTGCAGGGGGTCCAGGTTGCGTCTATGCCTGATGTAAACAAAACAAGTCATTGATAAGCGACAGCCATATTAGACACATAGCCATAATTTAAGATATAGTTTATGCATTCGCAAATATGAGAGCTCTGTCATTGAAGGGGCTTGTCGCAGCTCATGCGCATGCGCGGGCGTAAGCGATAACTGGCGGCGATAAGGGGGGCGTGCTAGCATAGGGTCACGTGGGCTTAGTGGCCAATCAGAGGAACCCGGAAACCGAACAGCGCTGTAGAAGGCATAGACGCGTCCAGGTTGATGGGGAGGGAGGAGCAGATGTAGCCCTTTACTAGCTTCTCAAAGCACTTCATGGCTATGGAGGTGAGAGCTACAGGGCGGTAGTCGTTAAGGCAAGCAGGCTTGGATTTTTTGGGTACAGGGATAATAGTGGACTTCTTCAGACAGGTGGGGATGACAGCCTGTTCCAAGGACAGGTTAAATATGTCAGTGAATACCGGGGCCAGTTGGTCGGCACAGACTTTTAGGATGCGGCCGGGGATACCGTCCGGTCCTGCTGCCTTCCTGATATTCACTTTCTTAAAGGTCCTCCTCACCTCATGTTCTGTTACCCTGAACACTGAGTCTCCATCAGCAGTGTCCCCCCCTCCATTGCAGTGGATTGTAAGCTGGTGCTGTTATTCCCAGCCTCAAACCTTGCATAGAAGGTATTGAGATAATTTGCTAAGGAGATGTCACTGTTCAGCTTGAGGGAGGTGCCTTTGTAATCTGTCATCGTTCTGAGGCCCTGCCACATAGCTCTAGAGTCAGCATGTTCATATTGAAGTTAAATTTTATCCCTGTAGCGCCTCTTTGCTTCTATCACTGCCCTCCTCACGTTGCATCTCGCCACCTTGTGGTCATTCATGTTGCCTGCCAGAAGCCCGGCATTGTAGGCTGAGGTGCGCGCTTTCAGAGCCTCACGGACGGATTTGTCTACCAAGGGCTTTTGGTTTGGGTAAACTCTAATTGTGGTAGTGGGGATTGTTTCTTCCACCAAAGTACAAACAAAGTCCAGCACTGTCTCCGTGTAGTCATCAATGTTATCTGTGTTATCTCGGAACACCCCCCAGTCTGTACATTCAAGTGCAGCCTGTAGCGTTTCCTCTGATCTCACAGACCATTTCTGCACCTCTCGCGAGACTACCGGGGCACGCTTGAGACTTTGTTTTTATTTTAGAAAAAGGAAGATGCCGTCATGATCCAACTTGCCGAATCCACTGGCAGCCTGAGATTTGTAACCACATTTAAATTGCGAGTAACAATGGTCTAAAATATTACCGCCTCTGGTGTTACAAGTTACATGCTGGTAGAAGTCCGGCAATACTCTTCTCAGGTTGGCACTATTGAAATCACCCACAACCACAATAGCTGTCACGATCCTAGGCCCGGTCCTGGCTGGACTGGGTAGGATGGTAACATTGGGCAGTGCCCTCCACCTAACATTGGGCAATGCCCTCCACCCAACATTGGCTCTCTGCCTAACATTGGCTCTCTGCCTCCTAGGGACCTAAGCCCTATGGTACGGGCTGCTATCACAGTTTGGTTGCACATTGTGGATTTGATTTGTAATGTTCTGTTGTCCTGGGCCACCCCTGTCTATGTGTGATGTCACCCCCCTGTTGTGTTGTTGTGTGTCATTGCCGTGGTGTCTAGTTGTGTTTAGTTTGTCATTGCTTTATTGTCTGGGTTGTGTTGTGATTCTGTGTTGGCCAGGTGTTCTTGATTGTTAATTGGTTTGGGTATTTAGGTTCTGTCTGTCCTCACTTCCTTGTGGCTTCATTGTCTCATGTTCCTTCAAGTCCTCAGTGTTACCCTTCTCGTCGTTCTCCTGTGTGCCCCCGAGCCTTGCTGTTTGTAGATGCGCCTGTGAGTAGATTAGTCTTTTGTTTTGTTATTGTTTATTTTCCGTGTTTTTGTTGTGTTCAGTAAAGTCTGTTTTTACACGTATCCTGCCATCTCTGCCTCCTCCATTCCGTTCCCTTGCTGCAAACTGTGTTCTACCTACCCTCTTGTAACAGAATGAAGCCACCACTAACGAATGCAGAAGTAAGGGCAAGCGGTACCATTCGGGTCGTCCAGAGCCTGATGGCCGGTGACATGCAGCAGTACTCATTGGCCAAGTGGGTGTTCCTGCTCCAGAAAATCGACCAGGTCGCCCTGGAGAATCCGACACTGGAGCTAGCGATGTTGGAGATGGCTGAACATGTTGCTGCCCTCATGGAGAAGTATAAACCGGAGGCTAGGGTAGCTAGCCTGCCGACTAGTCTCAGACTCACGACCAGCCTAGGGCTCCCCACAGCCGTTGAGGCTGTTCAGATGTCCATCGCTGATCAGACGACCACAGCTAACACACCGTTAGCTCGGTGCCTATAGCTAACCGGCCGTCCCCAGTTAGCACAACTCCACCCGTTAGCTCCGCTCATATAGCTAACCAGACGTCCACAGCTAACACAGCTCCGTCCGTTAGCTCCGTCCCTATAGCTAACCGGCCGTCCTCAGTTAGCACAGCTCCGCCTGTTAGCTCCGCCACTATAGATGGCCAGACGTCTCCAGTTAACACAGCTCCGTCCGTTAGCTCCGTCCCTATAGCTAACCGGCCGTCCTCAGTTAGCACAGCTCCGCCTGTTAGCTCCGCCACTATAGATGGCCAGACGTCTCCAGTTGGCACAGCTCCGCCCGTTAGCTCCGTTCATACAGCTAACCAGACGTCCACAGCTAACACAGCTCCGCCCCCGTTAGCTCCGTCCCTATAGCTAACTGGCCGTCCCCAGTTAGCACAGCTCCGCCTGTTAGCCCCGCTACTACAGCTAAC
The DNA here is from genome assembly GCF_963971535.1 of Notolepis coatsorum. NCBI lineage: Eukaryota > Metazoa > Chordata > Actinopteri > Aulopiformes > Paralepididae > Notolepis > Notolepis coatsorum. The sequence goes on along the minus strand of NC_140167.1, from coordinate 158,783,591 downwards.
CAGACGCCCACTGCTAAACTAGGCTCCAGGTTCACGGTGAGTCTGGTACCTGAGCCGGACCAGATGTCCCCAGCTAGCACAGTCTCCACTGCTAAACTAGGCTCCAGGTTCAGGGTGAGCCTAGTACCTGAGACGGACCAGATGTCCCAGGATCCTACACCACGCCTCGCCGCCGAGACCGGTCCGGTCTCCACGGCCTGCCCGGCCTCTACACCTGGTCCGGCTGCTGTGCCGGCTCCCGGCTCCTCGACGGATCCTGGCTCCCCGTCTGGTCCAGCTCTGCGCCGTGATCGGCGTCCTGGTCCTCGCAGTGGTCTTCGCCGTGGTCTTCGCCGTGGTCTTCGCCGTGGTCTTCGCTGTGGCCTGCGTGGGATCCTGCTCCGGGGGTCGTCGCCGCCGCACCTCCGTTCCGGCTCTCCTGAACCGGTCCCTAGTCCGGCGGCTGGAGGGCCTCTCGTCCGGGATCCGGCTCCGGGGTCCAGCTCCCCTTCCCGGGCTTCTACACCTGTCCCCACCCCCCCTCGTCGGGCCTCGGTTCCCAGGTCCAGTCCCCCTCCCCGGGTCTCGGTGCCCATCCCCACCCCCCCTCGTCGGACCTCTGTTTCTCAGGTTATGCCCCCCTCCCCGGGTCTCGACGCCCGTCCCCACCCCCCCTTGCCGGGTCTCTGTTCCCTTCCCCGCTCCTCCTCTCCGGGCCTCTGTTCCCGTCCTCACCCCCCCTCTCCTGGCATCTGCGCCCGTTTTCAGCCCCCCTGGCTGCTATGCCCCTCCTGGGGTTTTCGCTCGGCCTCCCGGTCCCTGCTCTTCGGGTCCTCTCCCTGGGTCCTCTCCGGGGTTCCAGCTTCCTCCCTCACCTGGTTATGGACATTGTTTTCGGGGGTCTGGAAGCCCCCCGTTGAGGGGGCGGTACTGTCACGATCCTAGGCCCGGTCCTGGCTGGACTGGGCAGTATGGTAACATTGGGCAGTGCCCTCCACCTAACATTGGGCAATTCCCTCCACCCAACATTGGCTCTCTGCCTAACATTGGCTCTCTGCCTCCTAGGGACCTAAGCCCTATGGTACGGGCTGCTATCACAGTTTGGTTGCACATTGTGGATTTGATTTGTAATGTTCTGTTGTCCTGGGCCACCCCTGTCTATGTGTGATGTCACCCCCCTGTTGTGTTGTTGTGTGTCATTGCCATGGTGTCTAGTTGTGTTTAGTTTGTCATTGCTTTATTGTCTGGGTTGTGTTGTGATTCTGTGTTGGCCAGGTGTTCTTGATTGTTAATTGGTTTGGGTATTTAGGTTCTGTCTGTCCTCACTTCCTTGTGGCTTCATTGTCTCATGTTCCTTCAAGTCCTCAGTGTTACCCTTCTCGTCGTTCCCCTGTGTGCCCCCGAGCCTTGCTGTTTGTAGATGCGCCTGTAAGTAGATTAGTCTTTTGTTTTGTTATTGTTTATTTTCCGTGTTTTTGTCGTGTTCAGTAAAGTCTGTTTACACGTAACCTGCCGTCTCTGCCTCCTCCATTCCGTTCCCTTGCTGCAAACTGTGTTCTACCTACCCCCTCGTAACAATAGCAGCATCAACGTTAGCTGCTTGGAGCTTATTTACCTCGTCGTATAGTTTGGACAGCGCGTCGCCTGTGTTTACTTGTGGTGGGATGTACACTCCGACTAGGATGACCGACATTAACCCTCTCGGGAGAAAGAAAGGCTGGCACTTGATGGATATATACTCCAGGTTTGGGGAGCAGTGGTTCGAAAGCTCCTTCACGTTGCCTGGATCGCTCCAATTGTTGTTCTACATGAAGGCTATCCCACCTCCCCTCTCTTTGCCGGATTCTGCTGTTCGATCCTTGCGGTGGATGAAAAAGTGATCGGCCGGTTGAATGGCGTGGTCTGGGATGTCCGGCGTCAACCACGTCTCGGTGAAGCAGAGAACATTGCAGTCTCTAACGTCTCTTTGGAATTGAATCCTTGCTCTGATGTCGTCCAGTTTATTGTCTATTGATTGTACATTGGCCAGCAATATGCTGGGCAATGGCGTTCTGTGTCGCCTGGAGCTCAGTCTATTTCGGACGCCGGCTCTCCTTCCTCGTCGCCTGGTTCCTTTGTTACGTGGGCCGAGGAGGTCTGGTCCCATTGTCCTCAAGATCTCAGCAGGCCATTGTTGTTGTTCGGTGAGCTGATCCAGAGAGTAATCCAGTTGGTAAATTTCCCGTAATCCAATGTCTATGAGTGACTGACGGTCATAAAACTCTTAAAACTATAAATATTAACAAAAGTAAGCACAGTCTCGACAGAGAGCACAGAGAGGCAGCCGGTCTTAGCAGCGCCATCTTATCTTCATTGTTATCTATAGTCAATTTAAAACTTTAATAGCAAACCACTTCACCATAGTCTGAAGTTGTTTTTCATCATTTTAAATGTTTAATTGATTGACTTTCTGTTTCAATATTGTTTTCTTTTTTTGTATTTATTATGTGTTGTATTGTCATTGTAAATGAGAGCCTGCTCTCCATGATCCTTCCAGATTAAATAGTATTTTTATTTATTTATCTATTTATTATCCCTTTCACTACCACACTACAGAAGGTTAACATTTCACTACCACACTACAGACGGTTAACCGTCTGTAGTGTGATAGTGAAAGGGTTAACACCTTTTTCATGTGGCAGTGAAAGGGTTAACCTTCTGTATTGTCACAGTGAAATGGTTAACCCTTTGGTAGTGTGGTAGTGAAAGGGTTAAACCAGGCAGGTAAATTAAGGCGCTAGCTGGTGAGTCTGGTGAGAGGACAACATTTGGTAAATGGCTGCATTTATATATCAGCTTTTATCCAAAGCGCTTTACAATTTTGTTCTTCACATTTGACCCATTCACTCACACATTCACACACCGACGGAGGAGGCGACCATGCAAGGTCCCAACCTGCTCATGCAAACCTGTTCTTGCTCAAGGACACAGCGACATGCTGCCCGGAATCGAACCGGGAACCACCGGATTACCAGACGACTGCTCTACCTCCCGAGTCACTGTCACCACCAAACAAAAGAATATCTTGAAGGGTAACAGAGAAAAGAGACAGATGATATACATATATCACAGAGGTAAGGGAAATAATTAAAACACATCAATCAAACAACCAAATAAAATTACAAGGTAAAGATTAAATACATTTATGGATTTATGAATTTAAATAAATATTGAATGAATCTAACTGGCTATATTCCAGACTGGAAGCTCATTCACTTCTTCATGCTCACCATTTCAATTATCCAGCATCAGCCTGGCAGTTCATAACATCCAGTACGAGGACACGCTGCAGACACGCTGACGTTTACACTCCACCAGGCGTCCTAATTAGTTAGATTTCAACAGAAGGTGTCATCAGAATGTCAGAAACCTCCACGCTTTTAACAAGTCGCACAGGGCTGGCTGACTTCTGGAGAAGATTATGCTACAATGCTGTATATATGATCCTTATTTTGATGACAGGTGATTCTGTGGTACAGTAGAGCAAAGTCCCTGACAAGGTGATGTTGAGTTTCTTAGGTTCACACTGTAACAATGCAGGAGCTAGCAGGAGTCTTCAACTACAATACAGGAGCTAGCAGGAGTCTTCAACATCAATACGACTCCCACCCAGGGCATGTCAAATAAGACTGGTTTCACTAACATGAACTAAGCAATATATTAAAGCTTTTTTATGTATGAAGAGTGCCTGGAACTTCGTTGTTTTTTCTACTGTCTCCCCAATATCCAAAGAGCACCTTCTAAACACTGGACAAACATTTGTCCACTGGTGCGATGCCAACTTCTTGGAATTAAACATTGAAAAAAACCAAGGAGTTGGTCATCAACTTCAGTAGGAAGAAGGTGAATGTCTCTCCTGTCATCATTAGGGGGCAGGAGGTTGAAATAGTCCAGTCCTATAGATACCCTTGGTGTTCACCTGGACGGTAAGCTGGACTGGAAGCAGAACACAGATTCTGTGTTTAAAAAGTCTCTGCTCTTTCATCTGAGAAAACTTTGTTCTTTCGACATCAGCAGGTCACTTCTCTATCTACCAAGGTATCCTGGCTAGTGTCCTGTTCAATGCTGTTCTCTGCTGGGGGGGGGGGGGGGGGGGGACAGCATCACTGTTTCGGACATAAACCGTATAAATAAAATCATTAAAAAGGCTCGCTCAGTGATTGGCCTTCCTCCTGATTTCCTGGAGATCACCATAGCCAAGCGAACCAGGACTAAACTGAACACCATTTTATCTTTTGTAGGCCACCCACTGTTTAGTATTTTCGATGCTCCGCGAAGCTCATTTAGTAACAGATTGTTGATGCCTCAATGCTCTACTGAGCGATTGAGAAGGTCCTTTGTACCTGCTGCGGTAAAATAATAATTACGAACACCGATAACACTGTGATAAGAGGCTCTCCTATTGTGTTGTGTATCCTGTAGTGTATTGTATCATGTAACTGTCCTTTCATGTTTGTATGTGTATTCGCTCTGGTGGCAAACCATGTTTCCCCTCGGGATTAAGAAATAAACCATAACCATACCAATACATGAGCTAGCAGGAGTCTTCAGTAACAATGCAAGAGCTAGCAGGAGTCTTCAACAACAACACAGGAGCTAGCAGGAGTCTTCAACAACAACACAGGAGCTAGCAGGAGTCTTCAACAACAACACAGGAGCTAGCAGGAGTCTTCAACAACAACACAGGAGCTAGCAGGAGTCTTCAACCACAATGCATAAGCTAGCAGGAGTCTTCAACCACAATACAGGAGCTAGCAGGAGTCTTCAACAACAACACAGGAGCTAGCAGGAGTCTTCAACCACAATGCAGGAGCTAGCAGGAGTCTTCAACAACAACACAGTAGCTAGCAGGAGTCTTCAACCACAATGCAGGAGCTAGTAGGAGTCTTCAACAACAATGCAGGAGCTAGTAGGAGTCTTCAACAACAACACAGGACCTAGCAGGAGTCTTCAACAACAATGCAGGATCTAGCAGGAGTCTTCAACAACAACACAGTAGCTAGCAGGAGTCTTCAACCACAATGCAGGAGCTAGTAGGAGTCTTCAACAACAATGCAGGAGCTAGTAGGAGTCTTCAACAACAACACAGTAGCTAGCAGGAGTCTTCAACCACAATGCAGGAGCTAGCAGGAGTCTTCAACAACAATACATGAGCTAGCAGGAGTCTTCAGTAACAATGCAGGAGCTAGCAGGAGTCTTCAACAACAACGCAGGAGCTAGCAGGAGTCTTCAACAACAACACAGGAGCTAGCAGGAGTCTTCAACAACAATGCAGGAGCTAGTAGGAGTCTTCAACAACAACACAGTAGCTAGCAGGAGTCTTCAACCACAATGCAGGAGCTAGCAGGAGTCTTCAACAACAACACAGGAGCTCAGTGATTGGCCTTCCTTCTGATTTCCTGGAGATCACCATAGCCAAGCGAACCAGGACTAAACTGAACACCATTTTATCTTTTGTAGGCCACCCACTGTTTAGTATTTTCGATGCTCCGCGAAGCTCATTTAGTAACAGATTGTTGATGCCTCAATGCTCTACTGAGCGATTGAGAAGGTCCTTTGTACCTGCTGCGGTAAAAGAATAATTACGAACACCGATAACACTGTGATAAGAGGCTCTCCTATTGTGTTGTGTATCCTGTAGTGTATTGTATCATGTAACTGTCCTTTCATGTTTGTATGTGTATTCGCTCTGGTGGCAAACCATGTTTCCCCTCGGGATTAAGAAATAAACCATAACCATACCAATACATGAGCTAGCAGGAGTCTTCAGTAACAATGCAGGAGCTAGCAGGAGTCTTCAACAACAACACAGGAGCTAGCAGGAGTCTTCAACAACAACACAGGAGCTAGCAGGAGTCTTCAACAACAACACAGGAGCTAGCAGGAGTCTTCAACAACAACACAGGAGCTAGCAGTAGTCTTCAACCACAATGCATGAGCTAGCAGGAGTCTTCAACCACAATACAGGAGCTAGCAGGAGTCTTCAACAACAACACAGGAGCTAGCAGGAGTCTTCAACCACAATGCAGGAGCTAGCAGGAGTCTTCAACAACAACACAGTAGCTAGCAGGAGTCTTCAACCACAATGCAGGAGCTAGTAGGAGTCTTCAACAACAATGCAGGAGCTAGTAGGAGTCTTCAACAACAACACAGGAGCTAGCAGGAGTCTTCAACAACAATGCAGGATCTAGCAGGAGTCTTCAACAATAACACAGTAGCTAGCAGGAGTCTTCAACCACAATGCAGGAGCTAGTAGGAGTCTTCAACAACAATGCAGGAGCTAGTAGGAGTCTTCAACAACAACACAGGAGCTAGCAGGAGTCTTCAACAACAACACAGGAGCTAGCAGGAGTCTTCAACAACAATGCAGGAGCTAGTAGGAGTCTTCAACAACAACACAGTAGCTAGCAGGAGTCTTCAACCACAATGCAGGAGCTAGCAGGAGTCTTCAACAACAACACAGGAGCTCAGTGATTGGCCTTTCTCCTGATTTCCTGGAGATCACCATAGCCAAGCGAACCAGGACTAAACTGAACACCATTTTATCTTTTGTAGGCCACCCACTGTTTAGTATTTTCGATGCTCCGCGAAGCTCATTTAGTAACAGATTGTTGATGCCTCAATGCTCTACTGAGCGATTGAGAAGGTCCTTTGTACCTGCTGCGGTAAAAGAATAATTACGAACACCGATAACACTGTGATAAGAGGCTCTCCTATTGTGTTGTGTATCCTGTAGTGTATTGTATCATGTAACTGTCCTTTCATGTTTGTATGTGTATTCGCTCTGGTGGCAAACCATGTTTCCCCTCGGGATTAAGAAATAAACCATAACCATACCAATACATGAGCTAGCAGGAGTCTTCAGTAACAATGCAGGAGCTAGCAGGAGTCTTCAACAACAACACAGGAGCTAGCAGGAGTCTTCAACAACAACACAGGAGCTAGCAGGAGTCTTCAACAACAACACAGGAGCTAGCAGGAGTCTTCAACAACAACACAGGAGCTAGCAGGAGTCTTCAACCACAATGCATGAGCTAGCAGGAGTCTTCAACCACAATACAGGAGCTAGCAGGAGTCTTCAACAACAACACAGGAGCTAGCAGGAGTCTTCAACCACAATGCAGGAGCTAGCAGGAGTCTTCAACAACAACACAGTAGCTAGCAGGAGTCTTCAACCACAATGCAGGAGCTAGTAGGAGTCTTCAACAACAATGCAGGAGCTAGTAGGAGTCTTCAACAACAACACAGGAGCTAGCAGGAGTCTTCAACAACAATGCAGGATCTAGCAGGAGTCTTCAACAATAACACAGTAGCTAGCAGGAGTCTTCAACCACAATGCAGGAGCTAGTAGGAGTCTTCAACAACAATGCAGGAGCTAGTAGGAGTCTTCAACAACAACACAGTAGCTAGCAGGAGTCTTCAACCACAATGCAGGAGCTAGCAGGAGTCTTCAACAACAATACATGAGCTAGCAGGAGTCTTCAGTAACAATGCAGGAGCTAGCAGGAGTCTTCAACAACAACACAGGAGCTAGCAGGAGTCTTCAACAACAACACAGGAGCTAGCAGGAGTCTTCAACAACAATGCAGGAGCTAGTAGGAGTCTTCAACAACAACACAGTAGCTAGCAGGAGTCTTCAACCACAATGCAGGAGCTAGCAGGAGTCTTCAACAACAACACAGGAGCTCAGTGATTGGCCTTCCTCCTGATTTCCTGGAGATCACCATAGCCAAGCGAACCAGGACTAAACTGAACACCATTTTATCTTTTGTAGGCCACCCAGTGTTTAGTATTTTCAATGCTCCGCGAAGCTCATTTAGTAACAGATTGTTGATGCCTCAATGCTCTACTGAGCGATTGAGAAGGTCCTTTGTACCTGCTGCGGTAAAAGAATAATTACGAACACCGATAACACTGTGATAAGAGGCTCTCCTATTGTGTTGTGTATCCTGTAGTGTATTGTATCATGTAACTGTCCTTTCATGTTTGTATGTGTATTCGCTCTGGTGGCAAACCATGTTTCCCCTCGGGATTAAGAAATAAACCATAACCATACCAATACATGAGCTAGCAGGAGTCTTCAGTAACAATGCAGGAGCTAGCAGGAGTCTTCAACAACAACACAGGAGCTAGCAGGAGTCTTCAACAACAACACAGGAGCTAGCAGGAGTCTTCAACAACAACACAGGAGCTAGCAGGAGTCTTCAACAACAACACAGGAGCTAGCAGGAGTCTTCAACCACAATGCATAAGCTAGCAGGAGTCTTCAACCACAATACAGGAGCTAGCAGGAGTCTTCAACAACAACACAGGAGCTAGCAGGAGTCTTCAACCACAATGCAGGAGCTAGCAGGAGTCTTCAACAACAACACAGTAGCTAGCAGGAGTCTTCAACCACAATGCAGGAGCTAGTAGGAGTCTTCAACAACAATGCAGGAGCTAGTAGGAGTCTTCAACAACAACACAGGAGCTAGCAGGAGTCTTCAACAACAATGCAGGATCTAGCAGGAGTCTTCAACAACAACACAGTAGCTAGCAGGAGTCTTCAACCACAATGCAGGAGCTAGTAGGAGTCTTCAACAACAATGCAGGAGCTAGTAGGAGTCTTCAACAACAACACAGTAGCTAGCAGGAGTCTTCAACCACAATGCAGGAGCTAGCAGGAGTCTTCAACAACAATACATGAGCTAGCAGGAGTCTTCAGTAACAATGCAGGAGCTAGCAGGAGTCTTCAACAACAACACAGGAGCTAGCAGGAGTCTTCAACAACAACACAGGAGCTAGCAGGAGTCTTCAACAACAATGCAGGAGCTAGTAGGAGTCTTCAACAACAACACAGTAGCTAGCAGGAGTCTTCAACCACAATGCAGGAGCTAGCAGGAGTCTTCAACAACAACACAGGAGCTCAGTGATTGGCCTTCCTCCTGATTTCCTGGAGATCACCATAGCCAAGCGAACCAGGACTAAACTGAACACCATTTTATCTTTTGTAGGCCACCCACTGTTTAGTATTTTCGATGCTCCGCGAAGCTCATTTAGTAACAGATTGTTGATGCCTCAATGCTCTACTGAGCGATTGAGAAGGTCCTTTGTACCTGCTGCGGTAAAAGAATAATTACGAACACCGATAACACTGTGATAAGAGGCTCTCCTATTGTGTTGTGTATCCTGTAGTGTATTGTATCATGTAACTGTCCTTTCATGTTTGTATGTGTATTCGCTCTGGTGGCAAACCATGTTTCCCCTCGGGATTAAGAAATAAACCATAACCATACCAATACATGAGCTAGCAGGAGTCTTCAGTAACAATGCAGGAGCTAGCAGGAGTCTTCAACAACAACACAGGAGCTAGCAGGAGTCTTCAACAACAACACAGGAGCTAGCAGGAATCTTCAACAACAACACAGGAGCTAGCAGGAGTCTTCAACAACAACACAGGAGCTAGCAGGAGTCTTCAACCACAATGCATGAGCTAGCAGGAGTCTTCAACCACAATACAGGAGCTAGCAGGAGTCTTCAACAACAACACAGGAGCTAGCAGGAGTCTTCAACCACAATGCAGGAGCTAGCAGGAGTCTTCAACAACAACACAGTAGCTAGCAGGAGTCTTCAACCACAATGCAGGAGCTAGTAGGAGTCTTCAACAACAATGCAGGAGCTAGTAGGAGTCTTCAACAACAACACAGGAGCTAGCAGGAGTCTTCAACAACAATGCAGGATCTAGCAGGAGTCTTCAACAATAACACAGTAGCTAGCAGGAGTCTTCAACCACAATGCAGGAGCAAGTAGGAGTCTTCAACAACAATGCAGGAGCTAGTAGGAGTCTTCAACAACAACACAGGAGCTAGCAGGAGTCTTCAACAACAACACAGGAGCTAGCAGGAGTCTTCAACAACAATGCAGGAGCTAGTAGGAGTCTTCAACAACAACACAGTAGCTAGCAGGAGTCTTCAACCACAATGCAGGAGCTAGCAGGAGTCTTCAACAACAACACAGGAGCTCAGTGATTGGCCTTTCTCCTGATTTCCTGGAGATCACCATAGCCAAGCGAACCAGGACTAAACTGAACACCATTTTATCTTTTGTAGGCCACCCACTGTTTAGTATTTTCGATGCTCCGCGAAGCTCATTTAGTAACAGATTGTTGATGCCTCAATGCTCTACTGAGCGATTGAGAAGGTCCTTTGTACCTGCTGCGGTAAAAGAATAATTACGAACACCGATAACACTGTGATAAGAGGCTCTCCTATTGTGTTGTGTATCCTGTAGTGTATTGTATCATGTAACTGTCCTTTCATGTTTGTATGTGTATTCGCTCTGGTGGCAAACCATGTTTCCCCTCGGGATTAAGAAATAAACCATAACCATACCAATACATGAGCTAGCAGGAGTCTTCAGTAACAATGCAGGAGCTAGCAGGAGTCTTCAACAACAACACAGGAGCTAGCAGGAGTCTTCAACAACAACACAGGAGCTAGCAGGAGTCTTCAACAACAACACAGGAGCTAGCAGGAGTCTTCAACAACAACACAGGAGCTAGCAGGAGTCTTCAACCACAATGCATGAGCTAGCAGGAGTCTTCAACCACAATACAGGAGCTAGCAGGAGTCTTCAACAACAACACAGGAGCTAGCAGGAGTCTTCAACCACAATGCAGGAGCTAGCAGGAGTCTTCAACAACAACACAGTAGCTAGCAGGAGTCTTCAACCACAATGCAGGAGCTAGTAGGAGTCTTCAACAACAATGCAGGAGCTAGTAGGAGTCTTCAACAACAACACAGGAGCTAGCAGGAGTCTTCAACAACAATGCAGGATCTAGCAGGAGTCTTCAACAATAACACAGTAGCTAGCAGGAGTCTTCAACCACAATGCAGGAGCTAGTAGGAGTCTTCAACAACAATGCAGGAGCTAGTAGGAGTCTTCAACAACAACACAGTAGCTAGCAGGAGTCTTCAACCACAATGCAGGAGCTAGCAGGAGTCTTCAACAACAATACATGAGCTAGCAGGAGTCTTCAGTAACAATGCAGGAGCTAGCAGGAGTCTTCAACAACAACACAGGAGCTAGCAGGAGTCTTCAACAACAACACAGGAGCTAGCAGGAGTCTTCAACAACAATGCAGGAGCTAGTAGGAGTCTTCAACAACAACACAGTAGCTAGCAGGAGTCTTCAACCACAATGCAGGAGCTAGCAGGAGTCTTCAACAACAACACAGGAGCTCAGTGATTGGCCTTCCTCCTGATTTCCTGGAGATCACCATAGCCAAGCGAACCAGGACTAAACTGAACACCATTTTATCTTTTGTAGGCCACCCACTGTTTAGTATTTTCAATGCTCCGCAAAGCTCATTTAGTAACAGATTGTTGATGCCTCAATGCTCTACTGAGCGATTGAGAAGGTCCTTTGTACCTGCTGCGGTAAAATAATAATTACGAACACCGATAACACTGTGATAAGAGGCTCTCCTATTGTGTTGTGTATCCTGTAGTGTATTGTATCATGTAACTGTCCTTTCATGTTTGTATGTGTATTCGCTCTGGTGGCAAACCATGTTTCCCCTCGGGATTAAGAAATAAACCATAACCATACCAATACATGAGCTAGCAGGAGTCTTCAGTAACAATGCAGGAGCTAGCAGGAGTCTTCAACAACAACACAGTAGCTAGCAGGAGTCTTCAACCACAATGCAGGAGCTAGCAGGAGTCTTCAACAACAACACAGGAGCTCAGTGATTGGCCTTTCTCCTGATTTCCTGGAGATCACCATAGCCAAGCGAACCAGGACTAAACTGAACACCATTTTATCTTTTGTAGGCCACCCACTGTTTAGTATTTTCGATGCTCCGCGAAGCTCATTTAGTAACAGATTGTTGATGCCTCAATGCTCTACTGAGCGATTGAGAAGGTCCTTTGTACCTGCTGCGGTAAAAGAATAATTACGAACACCGATAACACTGTGATAAGAGGCTCTCCTATTGTGTTGTGTATCCTGTAGTGTATTGTATCATGTAACTGTCCTTTCATGTTTGTATGTGTATTCGCTCTGGTGGCAAACCATGTTTCCCCTCGGGATTAAGAAATAAACCATAACCATACCAATACATGAGCTAGCAGGAGTCTTCAGTAACAATGCAGGAGCTAGCAGGAGTCTTCAACAACAACACAGGAGCTAGCAGGAGTCTTCAACAACAACACAGGAGCTAGCAGGAGTCTTCAACAACAACAACACAGGAGCTAGCAGGAGTCTTCAACAACAACACAGGAGCTAGCAGGAGTCTTCAACCACAATGCATGAGCTAGCAGGAGTCTTCAACCACAATACAGGAGCTAGCAGGAGTCTTCAACAACAACACAGGAGCTAGCAGGAGTCTTCAACCACAATGCAGGAGCTAGCAGGAGTCTTCAACAACAACACAGTAGCTAGCAGGAGTCTTCAACCACAATGCAGGAGCTAGTAGGAGTCTTCAACAACAATGCAGGAGCTAGTAGGAGTCTTCAACAACAACACAGGAGCTAGCAGGAGTCTTCAACAACAATGCAGGATCTAGCAGGAGTCTTCAACAATAACACAGTAGCTAGCAGGAGTCTTCAACCACAATGCAGGAGCTAGTAGGAGTCTTCAACAACAATGCAGGAGCTAGTAGGAGTCTTCAACAACAACACAGTAGCTAGCAGGAGTCTTCAACCACAATGCAGGAGCTAGCAGGAGTCTTCAACAACAATACATGAGCTAGCAGGAGTCTTCAGTAACAATGCAGGAGCTAGCAGGAGTCTTCAACAACAACACAGGAGCTAGCAGGAGTCTTCAACAACAACACAGGAGCTAGCAGGAGTCTTCAACAACAATGCAGGAGCTAGTAGGAGTCTTCAACAACAACACAGTAGCTAGCAGGAGTCTTCAACCACAATGCAGGAGCTAGCAGGAGTCTTCAACAACAACACAGGAGCTCAGTGATTGGCCTTCCTCCTGATTTCCTGGAGATCACCATAGCCAAGCGAACCAGGACTAAACTGAACACCATTTTATCTTTTGTAGGCCACCCACTGTTTAGTATTTTCAATGCTCCGCAAAGCTCATTTAGTAACAGATTGTTGATGCCTCAATGCTCTACTGAGCGATTGAGAAGGTCCTTTGTACCTGCTGCGGTAAAAGAATAATTACGAACACCGATAACACTGTGATAAGAGGCTCTCCTATTGTGTTGTGTATCCTGTAGTGTATTGTATCATGTAACTGTCCTTTCATGTTTGTATGTGTATTCGCTCTGGTGGCAAACCATGTTTCCCCTCGGGATTAAGAAATAAACCATAACCATACCAATACATGAGCTAGCAGGAGTCTTCAGTAACAATGCAGGAGCTAGCAGGAGTCTTCAACAACAACACAGGAGCTAGCAGGAGTCTTCAACAACAACACAGGAGCTAGCAGGAGTCTTCAACAACAACACAGGAGCTAGCAGGAGTCTTCAACAACAACACAGGAGCTAGCAGGAGTCTTCAACCACAATGCATAAGCTAGCAGGAGTCTTCAACCACAATACAGGAGCTAGCAGGAGTCTTCAACAACAACACGGGAGCTAGCAGGAGTCTTCAACCACAATGCAGGAGCTAGCAGGAGTCTTCAACAACAACACAGTAGCTAGCAGGAGTCTTCAACCACAATGCAGGAGCTAGTAGGAGTCTTCAACAACAATGCAGGAGCTAGTAGGAGTCTTCAACAACAACACAGGAGCTAGCAGGAGTCTTCAACAACAATGCAGGATCTAGCAGGAGTCTTCAACAACAACACAGTAGCTAGCAGGAGTCTTCAACCACAATGCAGGAGCTAGTAGGAGTCTTCAACAACAATGCAGGAGCTAGTAGGAGTCTTCAACAACAACACAGTAGCTAGCAGGAGTCTTCAACCACAATGCAGGAGCTAGCAGGAGTCTTCAACAACAATACATGAGCTAGCAGGAGTCTTCAGTAACAATGCAGGAGCTAGCAGGAGTCTTCAACAACAACACAGGAGCTAGCAGGAGTCTTCAACAACAACACAGGAGCTAGCAGGAGTCTTCAACAACAATGCAGGAGCTAGTAGGAGTCTTCAACAACAACACAGTAGCTAGCAGGAGTCTTCAACCACAATGCAGGAGCTAGCAGGAGTCTTCAACAACAACACAGGAGCTCAGTGATTGGCCTTCCTCCTGATTTCCTGGAGATCACCATAGCCAAGCGAACCAGGACTAAACTGAACACCATTTTATCTTTTGTAGGCCACCCACTGTTTAGTATTTTCGATGCTCCGCGAAGCTCATTTAGTAACAGATTGTTGATGCCTCAATGCTCTACTGAGCGATTGAGAAGGTCCTTTGTACCTGCTGCGGTAAAAGAATAATTACGAACACCGATAACACTGTGATAAGAGGCTCTCCTATTGTGTTGTGTATCCTGTAGTGTATTGTATCATGTAACTGTCCTTTCATGTTTGTATGTGTATTCGCTCTGGTGGCAAACCATGTTTCCCCTCGGGATTAAGAAATAAACCATAACCATACCAATACATGAGCTAGCAGGAGTCTTCAGTAACAATGCAGGAGCTAGCAGGAGTCTTCAACAACAACACAGGAGCTAGCAGGAGTCTTCAACAACAACACAGGAGCTAGCAGGAGTCTTCAACAACAACACAGGAGCTAGCAGGAGTCTTCAACAACAACACAGGAGCTAGCAGGAGTCTTCAACCACAATGCATGAGCTAGCAGGAGTCTTCAACCACAATACAGGAGCTAGCAGGAGTCTTCAACAACAACACAGGAGCTAGCAGGAGTCTTCAACCACAATGCAGGAGCTAGCAGGAGTCTTCAACAACAACACAGTAGCTAGCAGGAGTCTTCAACCACAATGCAGGAGCTAGTAGGAGTCTTCAACAACAATGCAGGAGCTAGTAGGAGTCTTCAACAACAACACAGGAGCTAGCAGGAGTCTTCAACAACAATGCAGGATCTAGCAGGAGTCTTCAACAATAACACAGTAGCTAGCAGGAGTCTTCAACCACAATGCAGGAGCTAGTAGGAGTCTTCAACAACAATGCAGGAGCTAGTAGGAGTCTTCAACAACAACACAGGAGCTAGCAGGAGTCTTCAACAACAACACAGGAGCTAGCAGGAGTCTTCAACAACAATGCAGGAGCTAGTAGGAGTCTTCAACAACAACACAGTAGCTAGCAGGAGTCTTCAACCACAATGCAGGAGCTAGCAGGAGTCTTCAACAACAATACATGAGCTAGCAGGAGTCTTCAGTAACAATGCAGGAGCTAGCAGGAGTCTTCAACAACAACACAGGAGCTAGCAGGAGTCTTCAACAACAACACAGGAGCTAGCAGGAGTCTTCAACAACAATGCAGGAGCTAGTAGGAGTCTTCAACAACAACACAGTAGCTAGCAGGAGTCTTCAACCACAATGCAGGAGCTAGCAGGAGTCTTCAACAACAACACAAGAGCTCAGTGATTGGCCTTCCTCCTGATTTCCTGGAGATCACCATAGCCAAGCGAACCAGGACTAAACTGAACACCATTTTATCTTTTGTAGGCCACCCACTGTTTAGTATTTTCGATGCTCCGCGAAGCTCATTTAGTAACAGATTGTTGATGCCTCAATGCTCTACTGAGCGATTGAGAAGGTCCTTTGTACCTGCTGCGGTAAAAGAATAATTACGAACACCGATAACACTGTGATAAGAGGCTCTCCTATTGTGTTGTGTATCCTGTAGTGTATTGTATCATGTAACTGTCCTTTCATGTTTGTATGTGTATTCGCTCTGGTGGCAAACCATGTTTCCCCTCGGGATTAAGAAATAAACCATAACCATACCAATACATGAGCTAGCAGGAGTCTTCAGTAACAATGCAGGAGCTAGCAGGAGTCTTCAACAACAACACAGGAGCTAGCAGGAGTCTTCAACAACAACACAGGAGCTAGCAGGAGTCTTCAACAACAACACAGGAGCTAGCAGGAGTCTTCAACAACAACACAGGAGCTAGCAGGAGTCTTCAACCACAATGCATGAGCTAGCAGGAGTCTTCAACCACAATACAGGAGCTAGCAGGAGTCTTCAACAACAACACAGGAGCTAGCAGGAGTCTTCAACCACAATGCAGGAGCTAGCAGGAGTCTTCAACAACAACACAGTAGCTAGCAGGAGTCTTCAACCACAATGCAGGAGCTAGTAGGAGTCTTCAACAACAATGCAGGAGCTAGTAGGAGTCTTCAACAACAACACAGGAGCTAGCAGGAGTCTTCAACAACAATGCAGGATCTAGCAGGAGTCTTCAACAATAACACAGTAGCTAGCAGGAGTCTTCAACCACAATGCAGGAGCTAGTAGGAGTCTTCAACAACAATGCAGGAGCTAGTAGGAGTCTTCAACAACAACACAGGAGCTAGCAGGAGTCTTCAACAACAACACAGGAGCTAGCAGGAGTCTTCAACAACAATGCAGGAGCTAGTAGGAGTCTTCAACAACAACACAGTAGCTAGCATGAGTCTTCAACCACAATGCAGGAGCTAGCAGGAGTCTTCAACAACAACACAGGAGCTCAGTGATTGGCCTTTCTCCTGATTTCCTGGAGATCACCATAGCCAAGCGAACCAGGACTAAACTGAACACCATTTTATCTTTTGTAGGCCACCCACTGTTTAGTATTTTCGATGCTCCGCGAAGCTCATTTAGTAACAGATTGTTGATGCCTCAATGCTCTACTGAGCGATTGAGAAGGTCCTTTGTACCTGCTGCGGTAAAAGAATAATTACGAACACCGATAACACTGTGATAAGAGGCTCTCCTATTGTGTTGTGTATCCTGTAGTGTATTGTATCATGTAACTGTCCTTTCATGTTTGTATGTGTATTCGCTCTGGTGGCAAACCATGTTTCCCCTCGGGATTAAGAAATAAACCATAACCATACCAATACATGAGCTAGCAGGAGTCTTCAGTAACAATGCAGGAGCTAGCAGGAGTCTTCAACAACAACACAGGAGCTAGCAGGAGTCTTCAACAACAACACAGGAGCTAGCAGGAGTCTTCAACAACAACACAGGAGCTAGCAGGAGTCTTCAACAACAACACAGGAGCTAGCAGGAGTCTTCAACCACAATGCATGAGCTAGCAGGAGTCTTCAACCACAATACAGGAGCTAGCAGGAGTCTTCAACAACAACACAGGAGCTAGCAGGAGTCTTCAACCACAATGCAGGAGCTAGCAGGAGTCTTCAACAACAACACAGTAGCTAGCAGGAGTCTTCAACCACAATGCAGGAGCTAGTAGGAGTCTTCAACAACAATGCAGGAGCTAGTAGGAGTCTTCAACAACAACACAGGAGCTAGCAGGAGTCTTCAACAACAATGCAGGATCTAGCAGGAGTCTTCAACAATAACACAGTAGCTAGCAGGAGTCTTCAACCACAATGCAGGAGCTAGTAGGAGTCTTCAACAACAATGCAGGAGCTAGTAGGAGTCTTCAACAACAACACAGTAGCTAGCAGGAGTCTTCAACCACAATGCAGGAGCTAGCAGGAGTCTTCAACAACAATACATGAGCTAGCAGGAGTCTTCAGTAACAATGCAGGAGCTAGCAGGAGTCTTCAACAACAACACAGGAGCTAGCAGGAGTCTTCAACAACAACACAGGAGCTAGCAGGAGTCTTCAACAACAATGCAGGAGCTAGTAGGAGTCTTCAACAACAACACAGTAGCTAGCAGGAGTCTTCAACCACAATGCAGGAGCTAGCAGGAGTCTTCAACAACAACACAGGAGCTCAGTGATTGGCCTTCCTCCTGATTTCCTGGAGATCACCATAGCCAAGCGAACCAGGACTAAACTGAACACCATTTTATCTTTTGTAGGCCACCCACTGTTTAGTATTTTCAATGCTCCGCGAAGCTCATTTAGTAACAGATTGTTGATGCCTCAATGCTCTACTGAGCGATTGAGAAGGTCCTTTGTACCTGCTGCGGTAAAAGAATAATTACGAACACCGATAACACTGTGATAAGAGGCTCTCCTATTGTGTTGTGTATCCTGTAGTGTATTGTATCATGTAACTGTCCTTTCATGTTTGTATGTGTATTCGCTCTGGTGGCAAACCATGTTTCCCCTCGGGATTAAGAAATAAACCATAACCATACCAATACATGAGCTAGCAGGAGTCTTCAGTAACAATGCAGGAGCTAGCAGGAGTCTTCAACAACAACACAGGAGCTAGCAGGAGTCTTCAACAACAACACAGGAGCTAGCAGGAGTCTTCAACAACAACACAGGAGCTAGCAGGAGTCTTCAACAACAACACAGGAGCTAGCAGGAGTCTTCAACCACAATGCATAAGCTAGCAGGAGTCTTCAACCACAATACAGGAGCTAGCAGGAGTCTTCAACAACAACACAGGAGCTAGCAGGAGTCTTCAACCACAATGCAGGAGCTAGCAGGAGTCTTCAACAACAACACAGTAGCTAGCAGGAGTCTTCAACCACAATGCAGGAGCTAGTAGGAGTCTTCAACAACAATGCAGGAGCTAGTAGGAGTCTTCAACAACAACACAGGAGCTAGCAGGAGTCTTCAACAACAATGCAGGATCTAGCAGGAGTCTTCAACAACAACACAGTAGCTAGCAGGAGTCTTCAACCACAATGCAGGAGCTAGTAGGAGTCTTCAACAACAATGCAGGAGCTAGTAGGAGTCTTCAACAACAACACAGTAGCTAGCAGGAGTCTTCAACCACAATGCAGGAGCTAGCAGGAGTCTTCAACAACAATACATGAGCTAGCAGGAGTCTTCAGTAACAATGCAGGAGCTAGCAGGAGTCTTCAACAACAACACAGGAGCTAGCAGGAGTCTTCAACAACAACACAGGAGCTAGCAGGAGTCTTCAACAACAATGCAGGAGCTAGTAGGAGTCTTCAACAACAACACAGTAGCTAGCAGGAGTCTTCAACCACAATGCAGGAGCTAGCAGGAGTCTTCAACAACAACACAGGAGCTCAGTGATTGGCCTTCCTCCTGATTTCCTGGAGATCACCATAGCCAAGCGAACCAGGACTAAACTGAACACCATTTTATCTTTTGTAGGCCACCCACTGTTTAGTATTTTCGATGCTCCGCGAAGCTCATTTAGTAACAGATTGTTGATGCCTCAATGCTCTACTGAGCGATTGAGAAGGTCCTTTGTACCTGCTGCGGTAAAAGAATAATTACGAACACCGATAACACTGTGATAAGAGGCTCTCCTATTGTGTTGTGTATCCTGTAGTGTATTGTATCATGTAACTGTCCTTTCATGTTTGTATGTGTATTCGCTCTGGTGGCAAACCATGTTTCCCCTCGGGATTAAGAAATAAACCATAACCATACCAATACATGAGCTAGCAGGAGTCTTCAGTAACAATGCAGGAGCTAGCAGGAGTCTTCAACAACAACACAGGAGCTAGCAGGAGTCTTCAACAACAACACAGGAGCTAGCAGGAGTCTTCAACAACAACACAGGAGCTAGCAGGAGTCTTCAACAACAACACAGGAGCTAGCAGGAGTCTTCAACCACAATGCATGAGCTAGCAGGAGTCTTCAACCACAATACAGGAGCTAGCAGGAGTCTTCAACAACAACACAGGAGCTAGCAGGAGTCTTCAACCACAATGCAGGAGCTAGCAGGAGTCTTCAACAACAACACAGTAGCTAGCAGGAGTCTTCAACCACAATGCAGGAGCTAGTAGGAGTCTTCAACAACAATGCAGGAGCTAGTAGGAGTCTTCAACAACAACACAGGAGCTAGCAGGAGTCTTCAACAACAATGCAGGATCTAGCAGGAGTCTTCAACAATAACACAGTAGCTAGCAGGAGTCTTCAACCACAATGCAGGAGCTAGTAGGAGTCTTCAACAACAATGCAGGAGCTAGTAGGAGTCTTCAACAACAACACAGGAGCTAGCAGGAGTCTTCAACAACAACACAGGAGCTAGCAGGAGTCTTCAACAACAATGCAGGAGCTAGTAGGAGTCTTCAACAACAACACAGTAGCTAGCAGGAGTCTTCAACCACAATGCAGGAGCTAGCAGGAGTCTTCAACAACAACACAGGAGCTCAGTGATTGGCCTTTCTCCTGATTTCCTGGAGATCACCATAGCCAAGCGAACCAGGACTAAACTGAACACCATTTTATCTTTTGTAGGCCACCCACTGTTTAGTATTTTCGATGCGCCGCGAAGCTCATTTAGTAACAGATTGTTGATGCCTCAATGCTCTACTGAGCGATTGAGAAGGTCCTTTGTACCTGCTGCGGTAAAAGAATAATTACGAACACCGATAACACTGTGATAAGAGGCTCTCCTATTGTGTTGTGTATCCTGTAGTGTATTGTATCATGTAACTGTCCTTTCATGTTTGTATGTGTATTCGCTCTGGTGGCAAACCATGTTTCCCCTCGGGATTAAGAAATAAACCATAACCATACCAATACATGAGCTAGCAGGAGTCTTCAGTAACAATGCAGGAGCTAGCAGGAGTCTTCAACAACAACACAGGAGCTAGCAGGAGTCTTCAACAACAACACAGGAGCTAGCAGGAGTCTTCAACAACAACACAGGAGCTAGCAGGAGTCTTCAACAACAACACAGGAGCTAGCAGGAGTCTTCAACCACAATGCATGAGCTAGCAGGAGTCTTCAACCACAATACAGGAGCTAGCAGGAGTCTTCAACAACAACACAGGAGCTAGCAGGAGTCTTCAACCACAATACAGGAGCTAGCAGGAGTCTTCAACAACAACACAGTAGCTAGCAGGAGTCTTCAACCACAATGCAGGAGCTAGTAGGAGTCTTCAACAACAATGCAGGAGCTAGTAGGAGTCTTCAACAACAACACAGGAGCTAGCAGGAGTCTTCAACAACAATGCAGGATCTAGCAGGAGTCTTCAACAATAACACAGTAGCTAGCAGGAGTCTTCAACCACAATGCAGGAGCTAGTAGGAGTCTTCAACAACAATGCAGGAGCTAGTAGGAGTCTTCAACAACAACACAGTAGCTAGCAGGAGTCTTCAACCACAATGCAGGAGCTAGCAGGAGTCTTCAACAACAATACATGAGCTAGCAGGAGTCTTCAGTAACAATGCAGGAGCTAGCAGGAGTCTTCAACAACAACACAGGAGCTAGCAGGAGTCTTCAACAACAACACAGGAGCTAGCAGGAGTCTTCAACAACAATGCAGGAGCTAGTAGGAGTCTTCAACAACAACACAGTAGCTAGCAGGAGTCTTCAACCACAATGCAGGAGCTAGCAGGAGTCTTCAACAACAACACAGGAGCTCAGTGATTGGCCTTCCTCCTGATTTCCTGGAGATCACCATAGCCAAGCGAACCAGGACTAAACTGAACACCATTTTATCTTTTGTAGGCCACCCACTGTTTAGTATTTTCGATGCTCCGCGAAGCTCATTTAGTAACAGATTGTTGATGCCTCAATGCTCTACTGAGCGATTGAGAAGGTCCTTTGTACCTGCTGCGGTAAAAGAATAATTACGAACACCGATAACACTGTGATAAGAGGCTCTCCTATTGTGTTGTGTATCCTGTAGTGTATTGTATCATGTAACTGTCCTTTCATGTTTGTATGTGTATTCGCTCTGGTGGCAAACCATGTTTCCCCTCGGGATTAAGAAATAAACCATAACCATACCAATACATGAGCTAGCAGGAGTCTTCAGTAACAATGCAGGAGCTAGCAGGAGTCTTCAACAACAACACAGGAGCTAGCAGGAGTCTTCAACAACAACACAGGAGCTAGCAGGAGTCTTCAACAACAACACAGGAGCTAGCAGGAGTCTTCAACAACAACACAGGAGCTAGCAGGAGTCTTCAACCACAATGCATAAGCTAGCAGGAGTCTTCAACCACAATACAGGAGCTAGCAGGAGTCTTCAACAACAACACAGGAGCTAGCAGGAGTCTTCAACCACAATGCAGGAGCTAGCAGGAGTATTCAACAACAACACAGTAGCTAGCAGGAGTCTTCAACCACAATGCAGGAGCTAGTAGGAGTCTTCAACAACAATGCAGGAGCTAGTAGGAGTCTTCAACAACAACACAGGAGCTAGCAGGAGTCTTCAACAACAATGCAGGATCTAGCAGGAGTCTTCAACAACAACACAGTAGCTAGCAGGAGTCTTCAACCACAATGCAGGAGCTAGTAGGAGTCTTCAACAACAATGCAGGAGCTAGTAGGAGTCTTCAACAACAACACAGTAGCTAGCAGGAGTCTTCAACCACAATGCAGGAGCTAGCAGGAGTCTTCAACAACAATACATGAGCTAGCAGGAGTCTTCAGTAACAATGCAGGAGCTAGCAGGAGTCTTCAACAACAACACAGGAGCTAGCAGGAGTCTTCAACAACAACACAGGAGCTAGCAGGAGTCTTCAACAACAATGCAGGAGCTAGTAGGAGTCTTCAACAACAACACAGTAGCTAGCAGGAGTCTTCAACCACAATGCAGGAGCTAGCAGGAGTCTTCAACAACAACACAGGAGCTCAGTGATTGGCCTTCCTCCTGATTTCCTGGAGATCACCATAGCCAAGCGAACCAGGACTAAACTGAACACCATTTTATCTTTTGTAGGCCACCCACTGTTTAGTATTTTCGATGCTCCGCGAAGCTCATTTAGTAACAGATTGTTGATGCCTCAATGCTCTACTGAGCGATTGAGAAGGTCCTTTGTACCTGCTGCGGTAAAAGAATAATTACGAACACCGATAACACTGTGATAAGAGGCTCTCCTATTGTGTTGTGTATCCTGTAGTGTATTGTATCATGTAACTGTCCTTTCATGTTTGTATGTGTATTCGCTCTGGTGGCAAACCATGTTTCCCCTCGGGATTAAGAAATAAACCATAACCATACCAATACATGAGCTAGCAGGAGTCTTCAGTAACAATGCAGGAGCTAGCAGGAGTCTTCAACAACAACACAGGAGCTAGCAGGAGTCTTCAACAACAACACAGGAGCTAGCAGGAGTCTTCAACAACAACACAGGAGCTAGCAGGAGTCTTCAACAACAACACAGGAGCTAGCAGGAGTCTTCAACCACAATGCATGAGCTAGCAGGAGTCTTCAACCACAATACAGGAGCTAGCAGGAGTCTTCAACAACAACACAGGAGCTAGCAGGAGTCTTCAACCACAATGCAGGAGCTAGCAGGAGTCTTCAACAACAACACAGTAGCTAGCAGGAGTCTTCAACCACAATGCAGGAGCTAGTAGGAGTCTTCAACAACAATGCAGGAGCTAGTAGGAGTCTTCAACAACAACACAGGAGCTGGATCTAGCAGGAGTCTTCAACAATAACACAGTAGCTAGCAGGAGTCTTCAACCACAATGCAGGAGCTAGTAGGAGTCTTCAACAACAATGCAGGAGCTAGTAGGAGTCTTCAACAACAACACAGGAGCTAGCAGGAGTCTTCAACAACAACACAGGAGCTAGCAGGAGTCTTCAACAACAATGCAGGAGCTAGTAGGAGTCTTCAACAACAACACAGTAGCTAGCAGGAGTCTTCAACCACAATGCAGGAGCTAGCAGGAGTCTTCAACAACAACACAGGAGCTCAGTGATTGGCCTTTCTCCTGATTTCCTGGAGATCACCATAGCCAAGCGAACCAGGACTAAACTGAACACCATTTTATCTTTTGTAGGCCACCCACTGTTTAGTATTTTCGATGCTCCGCGAAGCTCATTTAGTAACAGATTGTTGATGCCTCAATGCTCTACTGAGCGATTGAGAAGGTCCTTTGTACCTGCTGCGGTAAAAGAATAATTACGAACACCGATAACACTGTGATAAGAGGCTCTCCTATTGTGTTGTGTATCCTGTAGTGTATTGTATCATGTAACTGTCCTTTCATGTTTGTATGTGTATTCGTTCTGGTGGCAAACCATGTTTCCCCTCGGGATTAAGAAATAAACCATAACCATACCAATACATGAGCTAGCAGGAGTCTTCAGTAACAATGCAGGAGCTAGCAGGAGTCTTCAACAACAACACAGGAGCTAGCAGGAGTCTTCAACAACAACACAGGAGCTAGCAGGAGTCTTCAACAACAACACAGGAGCTAGCAGGAGTCTTCAACAACAACACAGGAGCTAGCAGGAGTCTTCAACCACAATGCATGAGCTAGCAGGAGTCTTCAACCACAATACAGGAGCTAGCAGGAGTCTTCAACAACAACACAGGAGCTAGCAGGAGTCTTCAACCACAATGCAGGAGCTAGCAGGAGTCTTCAACAACAACACAGTAGCTAGCAGGAGTCTTCAACCACAATGCAGGAGCTAGTAGGAGTCTTCAACAACAATGCAGGAGCTAGTAGGAGTCTTCAACAACAACACAGGAGCTAGCAGGAGTCTTCAACAACAATGCAGGATCTAGCAGGAGTCTTCAACAATAACACAGTAGCTAGCAGGAGTCTTCAACCACAATGCAGGAGCTAGTAGGAGTCTTCAACAACAATGCAGGAGCTAGTAGGAGTCTTCAACAACAACACAGTAGCTAGCAGGAGTCTTCAACCACAATGCAGGAGCTAGCAGGAGTCTTCAACAACAACACAGGAGCTCAGTGATTGGCCTTCCTCCTGATTTCCTGGAGATCACCATAGCCAAGCGAACCAGGACTAAACTGAACACCATTTTATCTTTTGTAGGCCACCCACTGTTTAGTATTTTCAATGCTCCGCGAAGCTCATTTAGTAACAGATTGTTGATGCCTCAATGCTCTACTGAGCGATTGAGAAGGTCCTTTGTACCTGCTGTGGTAAAAGAATAATTACGAACACCGATAACACTGTGATAAGAGGCTCTCCTATTGTGTTGTGTATCCTGTAGTGTATTGTATCATGTAACTGTCCTTTCATGTTTGTATGTGTATTCGCTCTGGTGGCAAACCATGTTTCCCCTCGGGATTAAGAAATAAACCATAACCATACCAATACATGAGCTAGCAGGAGTCTTCAGTAACAATGCAGGAGCTAGCAGGAGTCTTCAACAACAACACAGGAGCTAGCAGGAGTCTTCAACAACAACACAGGAGCTAGCAGGAGTCTTCAACAACAACACAGGAGCTAGCAGGAGTCTTCAACAACAACACAGGAGCTAGCAGGAGTCTTCAACCACAATGCATAAGCTAGCAGGAGTCTTCAACCACAATACAGGAGCTAGCAGGAGTCTTCAACAACAACACAGGAGCTAGCAGGAGTCTTCAACCACAATGCAGGAGCTAGCAGGAGTCTTCAACAACAACACAGTAGCTAGCAGGAGTCTTCAACCACAATGCAGGAGCTAGTAGGAGTCTTCAACAACAATGCAGGAGCTAGTAGGAGTCTTCAACAACAACACAGGAGCTAGCAGGAGTCTTCTCAACAACAATGCAGGATCTAGCAGGAGTCTTCAACAACAACACAGTAGCTAGCAGGAGTCTTCAACCACAATGCAGGAGCTAGTAGGAGTCTTCAACAACAATGCAGGAGCTAGTAGGAGTCTTCAACAACAACACAGTAGCTAGCAGGAGTCTTCAACCACAATGCAGGAGCTAGCAGGAGTCTTCAACAACAATACATGAGCTAGCAGGAGTCTTCAGTAACAATGCAGGAGCTAGCAGGAGTCTTCAACAACAACACAGGAGCTAGCAGGAGTATTCAACAACAACACAGGAGCTAGCAGGAGTCTTCAACAACAATGCAGGAGCTAGTAGGAGTCTTCAACAACAACACAGTAGCTAGCAGGAGTCTTCAACCACAATGCAGGAGCTAGCAGGAGTCTTCAACAACAACACAGGAGCTCAGTGATTGGCCTTCCTCCTGATTTCCTGGAGATCACCATAGCCAAGCGAACCAGGACTAAACTGAACACCATTTTATCTTTTGTAGGCCACCCACTGTTTAGTATTTTCGATGCTCCGCGAAGCTCATTTAGTAACAGATTGTTGATGCCTCAATGCTCTACTGAGCGATTGAGAAGGTCCTTTGTACCTGCTGCGGTAAAAGAATAATTACGAACACCGATAACACTGTGATACGAGGCTCTCCTATTGTGTTGTGTATCCTGTAGTGTATTGTATCATGTAACTGTCCTTTCATGTTTGTATGTGTATTCGCTCTGGTGGCAAACCATGTTTCCCCTCGGGATTAAGAAATAAACCATAACCATACCAATACATGAGCTAGCAGGAGTCTTCAGTAACAATGCAGGAGCTAGCAGGAGTCTTCAACAACAACACAGGAGCTAGCAGGAGTCTTCAACAACAACACAGGAGCTAGCAGGAGTCTTCAACAACAACACAGGAGCTAGCAGGAGTCTTCAACAACAACACAGGAGCTAGCAGGAGTCTTCAACCACAATGCATGAGCTAGCAGGAGTCTTCAACCACAATACAGGAGCTAGCAGGAGTCTTCAACAACAACACAGGAGCTAGCAGGAGTCTTCAACCACAATGCAGGAGCTAGCAGGAGTCTTCAACAACAACACAGTAGCTAGCAGGAGTCTTCAACCACAATGCAGGAGCTAGTAGGAGTCTTCAACAACAATGCAGGAGCTAGTAGGAGTCTTCAACAACAACACAGGAGCTAGCAGGAGTCTTCAACAACAATGCAGGATCTAGCAGGAGTCTTCAACAATAACACAGTAGCTAGCAGGAGTCTTCAACCACAATGCAGGAGCTAGTAGGAGTCTTCAACAACAATGCAGGAGCTAGTAGGAGTCTTCAACAACAACACAGGAGCTAGCAGGAGTCTTCAACAACAACACAGGAGCTAGCAGGAGACTTCAACAACAATGCAGGAGCTAGTAGGAGTCTTCAACAACAACACAGTAGCTAGCAGGAGTCTTCAACCACAACACAGGAGCTAGCAGGAGTCTTCAACCACAATGCATGAGCTAGCAGGAGTCTTCAACCACAATACAGGAGCTAGCAGGAGTCTTCAACAACAACACAGGAGCTAGCAGGAGTCTTCAACCACAATGCAGGAGCTAGCAGGAGTCTTCAACAACAACACAGTAGCTAGCAGGAGTCTTCAACCACAATGCAGGAGCTAGTAGGAGTCTTCAACAACAATGCAGGAGCTAGTAGGAGTCTTCAACAACAACACAGGAGCTAGCAGGAGTCTTCAACAACAATGCAGGATCTAGCAGGAGTCTTCAACAATAACACAGTAGCTAGCAGGAGTCTTCAACCACAATGCAGGAGCTAGTAGGAGTCTTCAACAACAATGCAGGAGCTAGTAGGAGTCTTCAACAACAACACAGGAGCTAGCAGGAGTCTTCAACAACAACACAGGAGCTAGCAGGAGACTTCAACAACAATGCAGGAGCTAGTAGGAGTCTTCAACAACAACACAGTAGCTAGCAGGAGTCTTCAACCACAATGCAGGAGCTAGCAGGAGTCTTCAACAACAACACAGGAGCTCAGTGATTGGCCTTTCTCCTGATTTCCTGGAGATCACCATAGCCAAGCGAACCAGGACTAAACTGAACACCATTTTATCTTTTGTAGGCCACCCACTGTTTAGTATTTTCGATGCTCCGCGAAGCTCATTTAGTAACAGATTGTTGATGCCTCAATGCTCTACTGAGCGATTGAGAAGGTCCTTTGTACCTGCTGCGGTAAAAGAATAATTACGAACACCGATAACACTGTGATAAGAGGCTCTCATATTGTGTTGTGTATCCTGTAGTGTATTGTATCATGTAACTGTCCTTTCATGTTTGTATGTGTATTCGCTCTGGTGGCAAACCATGTTTCCCCTCGGGATTAAGAAATAAACCATAACCATACCAATACATGAGCTAGCAGGAGTCTTCAGTAACAATGCAGGAGCTAGCAGGAGTATTCAACAACAACACAGGAGCTAGCAGGAGTCTTCAACAACAACACAGGAGCTAGCAGGAGTCTTCAACAACAACACAGGAGCTAGCAGGAGTCTTCAACAACAACACAGGAGCTAGCAGGAGTATTCAACCACAATGCATGAGCTAGCAGGAGTCTTCAACCACAATACAGGAGCTAGCAGGAGTCTTCAACAACAACACAGGAGCTAGCAGGAGTCTTCAACCACAATGCAGGAGCTAGCAGGAGTCTTCAACAACAACACAGTAGCTAGCAGGAGTCTTCAACCACAATGCAGGAGCTAGTAGGAGTCTTCAACAACAATGCAGGAGCTAGTAGGAGTCTTCAACAACAACACAGGAGCTAGCAGGAGTCTTCAACAACAATGCAGGATCTAGCAGGAGTCTTCAACAATAACACAGTAGCTAGCAGGAGTCTTCAACCACAATGCAGGAGCTAGTAGGAGTCTTCAACAACAATGCAGGAGCTAGTAGGAGTCTTCAACAACAACACAGTAGCTAGCAGGAGTCTTCAACCACAATGCAGAAGCTAGCAGGAGTCTTCAACAACAATACATGAGCTAGCAGGAGTCTTCAGTAACAATGCAGGAGCTAGCAGGAGTCTTCAACAACAACACAGGAGCTAGCAGGAGTCTTCAACAACAACACAGGAGCTAGCAGGAGTCTTCAACAACAATGCAGGAGCTAGTAGGAGTCTTCAACAACAACAACACAGTAGCTAGCAGGAGTCTTCAACCACAATGCAGGAGCTAGCAGGAGTCTTCAACAACAACACAGGAGCTCAGTGATTGGCCTTCCTCCTGATTTCCTGGAGATCACCATAGCCAAGCGAACCAGGACTAAACTGAACACCATTTTATCTTTTGTAGGCCACCCACTGTTTAGTATTTTCAATGCTCCGCGAAGCTCATTTAGTAACAGATTGTTGATGCCTCAATGCTCTACTGAGCGATTGAGAAGGTCCTTTGTACCTGCTGCGGTAAAAGAATAATTACGAACACCGATAACACTGTGATAAGAGGCTCTCCTATTGTGTTGTGTATCCTGTAGTGTATTGTATCATGTAACTGTCCTTTCATGTTTGTATGTGTATTCGCTCTGGTGGCAAACCATGTTTCCCCTCGGGATTAAGAAATAAACCATAACCATACCAATACATGAGCTAGCAGGAGTCTTCAGTAACAATGCAGGAGCTAGCAGGAGTCTTCAACAACAACACAGGAGCTAGCAGGAGTCTTCAACAACAACACAGGAGCTAGCAGGAGTCTTCAACAACAACACAGGAGCTAGCAGGAGTCTTCAACAACAACACAGGAGCTAGCAGGAGTCTTCAACCACAATGCATAAGCTAGCAGGAGTCTTCAACCACAATACAGGAGCTAGCAGGAGTCTTCAACAACAACACAGGAGCTAGCAGGAGTCTTCAACCACAATGCAGGAGCTAGCAGGAGTCTTCAACAACAACACAGTAGCTAGCAGGAGTCTTCAACCACAATGCAGGAGCTAGTAGGAGTCTTCAACAACAATGCAGGAGCTAGTAGGAGTCTTCAACAACAACACAGGAGCTAGCAGGAGTCTTCAACAACAATGCAGGATCTAGCAGGAGTCTTCAACAACAACACAGTAGCTAGCAGGAGTCTTCAACCACAATGCAGGAGCTAGTAGGAGTCTTCAACAACAATGCAGGAGCTAGTAGGAGTCTTCAACAACAACACAGTAGCTAGCAGGAGTCTTCAACCACAATGCAGGAGCTAGCAGGAGTCTTCAACAACAATACATGAGCTAGCAGGAGTCTTCAACAACAACACAGGAGCTAGCAGGAGTCTTCAACAACAACACAGGAGCTAGCAGGAGTCTTCAACCACAATGCAGGAGCTAGCAGGAGTCTTCAACAACAATACATGAGCTAGCAGGAGTCTTCAGTAACAATGCAGGAGCTAGCAGGAGTCTTCAACAACAACACAGGAGCTAGCAGGAGTCTTCAACAACAACACAGGAGCTAGCAGGAGTCTTCAACAACAATGCAGGAGCTAGTAGGAGTCTTCAACAACAACACAGTAGCTAGCAGGAGTCTTCAACCACAATGCAGGAGCTAGCAGGAGTCTTCAACAACAACACAGGAGCTCAGTGATTGGCCTTCCTCCTGATTTCCTGGAGATCACCATAGCCAAGCGAACCAGGACTAAACTGAACACCATTTTATCTTTTGTAGGCCACCCACTGTTTAGTATTTTCAATGCTCCGCAAAGCTCATTTAGTAACAGATTGTTGATGCCTCAATGCTCTACTGAGCGATTGAGAAGGTCCTTTGTACCTGCTGCGGTAAAAGAATAATTACGAACACCGATAACACTGTGATAAGAGGCTCTCCTATTGTGTTGTGTATCCTGTAGTGTATTGTATCATGTAACTGTCCTTTCATGTTTGTATGTGTATTCGCTCTGGTGGCAAACCATGTTTCCCCTCGGGATTAAGAAATAAACCATAACCATACCAATACATGAGCTAGCAGGAGTCTTCAGTAACAATGCAGGAGCTAGCAGGAGTCTTCAACAACAACACAGGAGCTAGCAGGAGTCTTCAACAACAACACAGGAGCTAGCAGGAGTCTTCAACAACAACACAGGAGCTAGCAGGAGTCTTCAACAACAACACAGGAGCTAGCAGGAGTCTTCAACCACAATGCATGAGCTAGCAGGAGTCTTCAATCACAATACAGGAGCTAGCAGGAGTCTTCAACAACAACACAGGAGCTAGCAGGAGTCTTCAACCACAATGCAGGAGCTAGCAGGAGTCTTCAACAACAACACAGTAGCTAGCAGGAGTCTTCAACCACAATGCAGGAGCTAGTAGGAGTCTTCAACAACAATGCAGGAGCTAGTAGGAGTCTTCAACAACAACACAGGAGCTAGCAGGAGTCTTCAACAACAATGCAGGATCTAGCAGGAGTCTTCAACAACAACACAGTAGCTAGCAGGAGTCTTCAACCACAATGCAGGAGCTAGTAGGAGTCTTCAACAACAATGCAGGAGCTAGTAGGAGTCTTCAACAACAACACAGTAGCTAGCAGGAGTCTTCAACCACAATGCAGGAGCTAGCAGGAGTCTTCAACAACAATACATGAGCTAGCAGGAGTCTTCAGTAACAATGCAGGAGCTAGCAGGAGTCTTCAACAACAACACAGGAGCTAGCAGGAGTCTTCAACAACAACACAGGAGCTAGCAGGAGTCTTCAACAACAATGCAGGAGCTAGTAGGAGTCTTCAACAACAACACAGTAGCTAGCAGGAGTCTTCAACCACAATGCAGGAGCTAGCAGGAGTCTTCAACAACAACACAGGAGCTAGCAGGAGTCTTAATATAGGAGCTAGCAGGAGTCTTCAACAAGAACACAGGAGCTAGCAGGAGTCTTCAACAACAATGCAGGAGCTAGCAGGAGTCTTCAACCACAATGCAGGAGCTAGCAGGAGTCTTCAACAACAACACAGGAGCTAGCAGGAGTCTTCAACCACAATGCAGGAGCTAGCAGGAGTCTTCAACAACAACACAGGAGCTAGCAGGAGTCTTAATATAGGAGCTAGCAGGAGTCTTCAACACAATACAGGAGCTAGCAGGAGTCTTCAACCACAATGCAAGAGCTAGCAGGTGTCTTCAACAACAACACAGTAGCTAGTAGGAGTCTTCAACCACAATACGGAGCTAGCAGGAGTCTTCAACAACAATACAGGAGCTAGTAGGAGTCTTCAACCACAATACAGGAGTTAGCAGGAGTCTTCAACAACAATACAGGAGTTAGCAGGAGTCTTCAACAACAATACAGGAGTTAGCAGGAGTCTTCAACAACAATACAGGAGCTAGCAGGAGTCTTCAACCACAATACAGGAGTTAGTAGGAGTCTTCAACCACAATACAGGAGTTAGCAGGAGTCTTCAACAACAATACAGGAGCTAGCAGGAGTCTTCAACAACAATACAGGAGTTAGCAGGAGTCTTCAACAACAATACAGGAGCTAGCAGGAGTCTTCAACAACAATACAGGAGCTAGCAGGAGTCTTCAACAACAATACAGGAGCTAGCAGGAGTCTTCAACAACAATACAGGAGCTAGCAGGAGTCTTCAACAACAATACAGGAGTTAGCAGGAGTCTTCAACAACAATACAGGAGCTAGCAGGAGTCTTCAACAACAATACAGGAGCTAGCAGGAGTCTTCAACAACAATACAGGAGCTAGCAGGAGTCTTCAACAACAATACAGGAGCTAGCAGGAGTCTTCAACAACAATACAGGAGCTAGCAGGAGTCTTCAACAACAATACAGGAGCTAGCAGGAGTCTTCAACAACAAGACAGGTGCTAGCAGGAGTCTTCAACAACAACACAGGAGCTAGCAGGAGTCTTCAACAACAATACAGGTGCTAGCAGGAGTCTGTAACCACAATCCAGGAGCTAGCAGGAGTCTTCAACAACAACACAGGAGCTAGCAGGAGTCTTTAACCACAATCCAGGAGCTAGCAGGAGTCTTCAACCACAATGCAAGAGCTAGCAGGAGTCTTCAACCACAATACAGGAGCTAGCAGGAGTCTTCAACCACAATGCAGGAGCTAGCAGGAGTCTTCAACCACAATACAGGTGCTAGCAGGAGTCTTCAACCACAATACAGGAGCTAGCAGGAGTCTTCAACCACAATGCAGGAGCTAGCAGGAGTCTTCAACCACAATACAGGAGCTAGCAGGAGTCTTCAACCACAATGCAGGAGCTAGCAGGAGTCTTCAACAACAACACAGGAGCTAGCAGGAGTCTTTAACCACAATCCAGGAGCTAGCAGGAGTCTTCAACAACAACACAGGAGCTAGCAGGAGTCTTTAACCACAATCCAGGAGCTAGCAGGAGTCTTCAACCACAATGCAGGAGCTAGCAGGAGTCTTCAACCACAATGCAGGAGCTAGCAGGAGTCTTCAACCACAATACAGGTGCTAGCAGGAGTCTTCAACCACAATGCAGGAGCTAGCAGGAGTCTTCAACCACAATGCAGGAGCTAGCAGGAGTCTTCAACAACAACACAGGAGCTAGCAGGAGTCTTCAACAACAATACAGGAGCTAGCAGGAGTCTTCAACAACAATACAGGAGCTAGCAGGAGTCTTCAACAACAACACAGGAGCTAGCAGGAGTCTTCAACCACAAACTACTGCCACAATCTTTGACCACGTGTGACCTATTAATAAAAAGATCAATACAGTAATTTAGAGAATCAATACGGTATATTGATGGATTATGTATATATTATGGATAAAAAATGTGTGGTGGGACTTGATTAAAATTGTTAATCGAATTAATTCAATACATTTACATTACATTTACATTTAGTCATTTAGCTCAGTGGTTCCCAAAGTCGGGGTCGCGACCCAAAGGTGGGCCGCGAGCAGCCACGGATGGGCCGCGAGATGATTTAAAAAAAAATAAAAAAAAATAAAAATTTTAATTTTTTTAATTTTTAATTTTTTTAATTTTTTTATTTAATTTTTTTTGTCAGGCCACTGAACTTAGAAGCAGGCCAGGACAGTGTTTCTAGTTGTATTCTAAAATTCTATTCTATTGTATTCTAAAATGTGACTATATGGTTTTATATTAACTTAATAAATAAACAAAAACGAAAAATCTACTAATAGTATTTTAATGAGGCTATTATTATTATCATTATTATTTTGCAACAAGTTAGCCCTCTCATAAATAGCACATATAAATGAATAACTAACTTGAACTAACTTAATAGGATTGAAGTGATATTTGGCTTAAAAAATTGGTTACATGGCAAAAAATAAAAAAAAATAAAATAAAGCCAGACGATGTGCATTGGGCCGCGGCTCTCTGACGCCTTATTTTCTGGGCCCCGGCCTGAAAAGTTTGGGAACCCCTGATTTAGCTGACGCTTTTATCCAAAGCGACTTACAAGTTCTGTACGACAAGTCATCAGGGAGGGTACAACTCTATCAGCTGAGTAACAATGTTCATCAAAGTGTTGCCTGTTACAGTGTAGGTTAGTTTATTAGGACAGGTGCATGACAGTAAGGTTAGTTAGGTTTTTTTTTTTTTTTCTTTTTTTTTTTTTCATTATTTCAGATAATGAAATACTTTATAGTTAATAGAAATTAATCGTTTTTTAAACGCATATCAATATTTGATGCGAAAAGCAAAATGTTTCAATTCAAATGGATTTTGGTATACAAGTGAATCAATGAATATACATTATACATACGTGTAAGCAGCAACATCTTGTTTATTAGCTACTACACAGACCAACAGTCAGATCAATGCAATTTTTAACAAAGTGCAGCAATTTTAGGAATAATATATATATATAGCGCAAAGGACCTTTTGTAAACTCAGGCACTTTCCAGGTAAACGTAAAACACAGTACTTTCAAGTACATTCCAGAACACTTGAACAAGAAGGAAGGCTACAGCGTTCTTGTAGTGTGAATCCAGTGTTTAGAAGGTGCTCTTTGGATATTGGGGAGACAGTAGAAAAAACAACGAAGTTCCAGGCACTCTTCATACATAAAAAAGCTTTAATATATTGCTTAGTGTTAGTGAAACCGGTCTTATTTGACATGCCCTGGGTGGGAGTCGAACCCGGGGCGCCCCTGGTGCGGGCAACATCGCAGACCACTATACCAAGAGGTGAATTCACTTCTTGGTAGTGATCTGTATGCCTTTTAACTCTAGCTGAGCACAGCCATGGAGAAAATGCCACTAATTCCCGCCAGGAACGGGTCAGATGACCCGACACCGGTATTTCATGAGAAATATGAGAAAAATAAACAGTGTAAACTATATAATTACCTCTGAATATAAAAATATGAGGTTTACCACAATGAGATGTAGGTTTGAGTGACATAAAAATTAAAGAAAAATTAAATGTTTATAAAAAAAAAAATATTATAATTGTTATTTATTTTTTTGGATGGAAGATGGATTGACGGGCAAAGAGCCACATGCGGCTCGCGAGCCACGGGTTGGCCACCCCTGCGCTAGACGCTCACAAAGTGCTGTGATTTTCGTCTGTTCCAACGGCCCATATGTGGAATAACGTTCTAATTACATTTTCCTGAAGTCATTTTGAAATTTCAGAAACCGTGCCAGATAAAACGGGTACTTTTAGGAAAAGTCATTGGGTGACAGAGCTGGAGCTCGACTGAGTGACGAGGATACATTTATTGAAAATGCCTAGGGGTCATTTGACCCCTTGTCGGCTGTGCTAGTGTTAAGGGGGAGTGAGTTTACTTGCAGTACCGCTACGTGCCACAGTCACTTCACAACACTTGAAGTCCATCGTGACTGTGGATATACTTGCGGTACCTCCGTTACATTAGAACAATAAAAAAACTGCCAACATGTTTTGGCCTAGCTGTCGGCCTTCTTCAGGGCAGGATGCCCATGATGCAAGATGCCCTGAAGAAGGCCGACAGCTAGGCCGAAACATGTTGGCAGTTTTTTTTTATTGTTCTAACCTGAACTAAGCAATATATTAAAGCTTTTTCATATGAAGAGTGCCTGGAACTTCATTGTTTTTTCTACATTCCAGAACAGTTGATCCTTGGAAAAAAACATCTTGATTGATCTCAATTTCTATTTAATTTTTTATATATATTCTGTACGAACAAACCAGACTAAGAAAAAATTGTTGGCTCTGCTCTGTAGAGCACCAGAGCACTGTTAGCCCCCTCTTCATCCTCTGAATCAGAGTCTGAAGCAAACAGCAGACTCTTCTTCTTTGCTGGCTCCTCTGACTGTGGGTTCTGGAGTGGCCCTGTTGAGTACTTCTCACAACAGTGCCTCACATATCTGCAGTAGATAGTTTAGGAAAGTGATAAATTATTGTACCAATTAACACTTTGACGACCGTTCGGCGCCGTCTAATATGGTGCTAGAGGACCAAGGTTTGTTGACAAACCGATGTGTCTTTGTAGAGCTATATCTATACTTTATAGTATTGCTATCTGTCCATTCTCATTGTCACTTGAGTTCATAAAGAGTCCCTTCAAAATGGCTTAAAGAAAAAAAAAATCCATCAATAGGTTGTCATTTTATAGCGCCGTGAATATAAGCTTTATCGCAGATTTCGTCTCATATATTTTCTGGAAAGCTACTTATAGAGCTAAAGGCTACTAACGTTATATTCAACGGCATTTCTGTTGTATATATGCTAATGAAATAACACAAACTGCTTATGAACTGGACTATCGCATAGCATCTATGGATGAAAGGGGGGCGGCGGGGAACGTCGATTAGCATTATTGATTACCAATAGAGTGTCCGTGGAAGTAGCCACATTCACTGATCGAATGCTTGCGTCTCACAACAATGTCTAATCCGGCTGTAATTTAGGTGAATAAGGTCTTACCGTCAGCCCGTGGGATATCCTACAGCATTTCCCCGTTATCGACCGGCATCTGGTAGATCGATATGTCCATTGGTTGATGATAAATCCCCTTATTCCATGGTGAGATCTGCGATTCGAAACGTGATACACGGTTCATGATGTTTGCTTGAGATTAGAGTAATATGATACTCTGTTGGAGGGTTAAAAAAAAATCCATTCGCCCACAATGATACTGCAGTGGAGTGATGGCGCCCCTAAGAGGATCTGGCCGGTATTGCATGTTGCATATTCCACAGAGTCGGGTAGATCTGCAGAGTCGATCGGCGATCTTGATCCGGTTATTAATATGGAATAAAACAATAACAACTTGCCACGGCTATATACGTGCCTCTGGTCCACAACGCATGGATTCGAAACACGTATTAACTCGTGGCTGGTCCCCATTGTGTTAACAGTCGATCTATCGTTCTACAGTCCACGGCAATCCAGTGAGCCAGTGTGTTTGTTACTTCGTTAGATGTGGTCTGACTCATCTAGGCTCTGAACCCCGTCATCTGGTCTAGTGTGGGTTGGCGACCCTGCTTGCTTGTACTTGGGCTAACATTAGCATGACGAGCATTAGCTCTATGGCTCTAGCATCCCCGTTAGCTACAACATGCTTAGCATTGAGGTGATACCGTAGGCTTGAAATGCTCCGGTGATATGCAAAGTCTTTGCAAACACAACCGTTCTCGTATCAAAACTTCCATCCGTTTTTTTTTTATCTAAATCTCCCATTCAACGGGCCAAGCAACACAGTCTCAACTTTTCCCATGATAGCCTACAGCTGTCAGACATCACCCAATGCACGCTGTGCAACTGTATAAACGGTATGCCTGGAACTCGACCACTGAGAAATGTTCCAGCGGTGTCTGGAGCGCAAACATTTTTATAAAGTGAGATAAAACGCGTCATTTTAACGTTTCAACGTTTAATTTTTTCTGTAGTTAATTCATCTGAATTACCGCAATAAAGTCCCAGCCCTATACAAAATGGAATCACAAAACACATGTGACCCCCCCGAAACGGTGACTTCTGATTTATTTCTGTAGTTATTTATTTATTTCTGTAGTTATTCATTTATTTCTGTAGTTATTTCTTTATTTCTGTAGTTATTCATTTATTTCTGTAGTTCTTTCTTTCTTTCTTTCTTTCTATAGTTATTTATTCATTTCTGTAGTTATTTCTTTCTTTCTGAGGGGACGTCCGTCCAGCTTGAGCAGCTGGAGGAGATTCCCATGACCTCCTCTCAGCCACGTGGCTCTTATCTCTTCAGGGACAATTACCAGTCGCCTTTAGCTTGATCTTGTTTGTTTAACTTGACACAGTGAAGAAAGGCCTGACATTGACCAGAATCCCTGCATTAATGTGTTTCATGTTCTGCATTCATCATTGTCACAGAGCTGCAGAGCTGCCAGCGTGCGTGCGTGCGTGCGTGCGTGCGTGCGTGCGTGCGTGCGTGCGTGCGTGCGTGTGTGTGTGTGTGTGTGTGTGTGGGTGGGTGTGGGTAAAAGAGAGAGAGAGAGAAAGAGAGAAGATAGAGAGAAAGAGGTAGAGAAGAGAGAGAGAAGAGAGAGAGAGACAGAGAGAGAGAGAAGAGAGACAGAACACTTTCTCCCTCTTCGTTGTTCAGTGTCTGACTTTCTCCCTCTTTGGAAAAGAAAAGGCTAGACTTGCCTCCAGGCACACTCCTATGCAGAGCTGTCTCTACGCCTGTACTCCACAGGCTACTGAACACCTCTGTCTCTATGCCTGTACAGTCTCCACAATCTGCTAAACACCTCTGTCTCTATGTCTCTACGCCTGTACGCCACAGTCTGCTAAAAACCTCTGTCTCTACGCCTGTACGCCACAGTCTGCTAAACACCTCTGTCTCTACGCCTGTACGCCACAGTCTGCTAAAAACCTGTCTCTACGCCTGTCTTTATGCCTGTACGTCAAAGTCTGCTAAACACCTCTGTCTCTACGTCTGTACGCCACAGTCTGCTAAAAACCTGTCTCTACGCCTGTCTTTATGCCTGTACGTCAAAGTCTGCTAAACACCTTTGTCTCTACGCCTGTCTCTATGCCTGTACGTCACAGTCTGCTAAACACCTCTGTCTCTACGCCTGTACGTCACAGCCTGCTAAACACCTGTCTCTACACCTGTATGCCACAGTCTGCTAAACACCTCTGTCTCTACGCCTACGTCACACCTGTCTCTACGCCTGTATGTCACAGCCTGCTAAACACCTCTGTCTCTACGCCTGTCTCTACGCCTGTCTCTACCAGTGGCGTTGCGTGGGTAAAATAATAGGGGATGCCAAAAAAACAAAGTTATTAAACACCTCTGTCTCTACGCCTACGTCACAGCCTGCTAAACACCTGTCTCTACACCTGTACGCCACAGTCTGCTAAAAACCTGTCTCTACACCTGTACACCACAGTCTGCTAAAAACCTCTGTCTCTACGCCTGTCTCTACACCAGTCAAACCAAGCAGTCACCATGTACAGTATGGCTCGGCGGCCATTGCCAGTCAAACCAAGCAGTCACCATGTACAGTATGGCTCGGCAGCGTTACTACTATGAACAAAACAAAGCCAAGAGAACAGTTTTGAACAGTTATTTTTCCAAATAGTTAGCATACTGTAGCATTTAACCCTAGGACGCACCAATACACTAGTTACTGTACTACTAGCATCATGCAACATGACACTTCACTCCTCCTTCACAGGGATGTGACTAATAAACATGACACTTCACTCCTCTACTGTAAGGACAACTCAGTCATGGCTTTGTCAGTATTCCAATGTACAGTGTACAATGTGTGTCCCCCCCCTACCCAACCCCCCCCCCCCCCCACCTCCAATGTACAGCCCCCACCCACCCACCCAACCCCACCCACCCAAACTCTTCCAATGTACAGTTTCTACGTCAAATGTACACTCTTTTTCTGGACACTTTTGTATCACAAACAGTCCTCCTTGCTCCTCCTGGACAGATAGATAATATCCACAGTGGTATGCTGTGCTGCTGGTCCTCAATAAATGTCCCGCCGGCTAAAACTAAGTGGCTAATAAAGTGCTAAATATTTGATAATAGAATACAGGATTAGTCTGAACGTGCCTGCTGTTAATAAAATTTTCAAACAATCAATCAATCCCGCGAGGGGATGACGTCACCTATGGTTCAGCCGTTGTCACGTGATTCACGTTAGATGCCAGTATGTAGACTCAAAACTAATTATTCCTTCTCAAAGCCCCGTTTTAAGGTGTGGGCAGGTCTTTAGTCAGCTCGAATCACGGAATCAGATTGGCTAGTATTGGTTTAACATGGGACGCTAGAGAAGGACACCTCCCCCCTGCCTCTTCTCCAGTCTCCTCTGCTGCAGTGTGTGTTAGAGAGAGTGAGAAGGAGAAGAGGGAGACATTTAAAAAAAAAATTATAACACAGATGATTTTTTTTTAAATTATTATTGTAAACTATATAAAAGAAATTGTCTCTACGCCTGTCTCTACGCATGTACGCCACAGCCTGCTAAACATCTCGGCCCAAGAGAGCAAATATCTGTACCGAATCGGGACATCTGTGACCAAATTAGTTTGAACGCTGTAACTTTGAATTGGGGTGAATACTGAGATAACTAGCTTGTCTGAGCATTCATGAGTTATGCAGTGATGTAGTTATCAGAAAAGTAAACAGAATATATTTTCTGAGAAAGGAAACCATACCTTTATGGCTGCATTCATCATCGTTTCCATGGACACAGTGAATAAACAAGGCTGTATAGACACCGTGAAATTAAAACATAAAAAAAAAGATTCAACTAATTTTCAGTTCTTATTTATAAAAGAGATAAAATCTTTTATTTTATTTTTATATATTAACACTTTCAGTGCCAGCCATTATCTCCATCCTTGCATGTTATCCCGTGGTGAATATTGTATAGTTTCAGAGTGATCCTGGCTAATTCCCGGAAGCTGCGTTATGGAGCGCTATGTGAATTTTGCTAAAGGCGTTCGCGTTGCTCGCCTCGACACGTTACTATTTCCAAATCAAAGGTATAATAGGTATTATGTTTCATCTCTGCTCTGATCGTCAGCAACGGCATACATTTTGGAGTATGTAACATAATCGTTGCAATCAGGGTTCGAATTATCACCTGAGAGCTATGGGGGCCCCCTGAATTTTTTTTTTTACTCTTTTTTTTCCTGGAATTGTGGCTGTTTTTTCGAAGTCATATTTAGAGGAATATCTCATTAGGATTAGTCTAATACTAAGTAATAATGACATCACACAACATTATAATCATTAGACTATTGTGTGATGTCATTATTCAGGCTCATTCTTAACCATCAATATTTGTTCATTTTCTTACTCACCTCTGATATATAATGCCATATTTACTTATTTGCATTTTGCATCTGATAAAATACAACAATTTAATTTGAAAAATGAGACCAAATTTATGAACTTGAATTAACATTTATTTGTCTCTGCACTTATAAATCAAAAACTAACAAAATAATCTAATGGAAAATAAATAGTTGTATGGCACAACAGCAGCATTTATCAGGATACAGTAAGTAACATTATCATCTGATAATAAAATGAACATAAAATAAATACTTGTATAAATCAAAATAAATAATGTTATAAACAAATGTGCACAGGTAATCAAGAACTGTATGAAAAATAGTAGCAGCATCTTCTTAGAACAACAAGAAGAAAAGTAACTATACTGCAGCATGTCACCGACATGCAGACTGGAAGAGCCGGGATTCAAACCACTGACCTCTTTTATCCAAAGCGAGTAGTGACGACTATATTCTCTTCCTCAACTTCTTGCTCTTCTAGTCACAGTCCCATTCATCCACTGCTCTGCCAAATGGGCTCCAAATGATTTATTTAACAATATCTTGGCGTTTTTACATGGAAGGCAGCCAATGCATCCCTCCTTGGCAAATAACCAGCCATATTTATTTTTCCAAAAGTTCCACCGACTCGGACCCCAGCATTGTGGTGGTTGAGTAGCAGCACAGTCCAGGTCTAGTGGTGGAGACTCGGGTCTGGCAGTGGCAACCGGCGCGGTAACAATAACAGGCGCACTGCGTACAGGAGCAGCAGAGCTAACACTAGTACTAGCACTAGCAGTGTCAACTTCAGTGACAGTAGCGCTGCTAGCTGCTACACTAACAGCGTCAGTCTTTGGCCTTTTTATAAAACCAAAGCTGTCCAGCTTTGTACAGCCTTGCGGCAGGTTGAGCCTTTTTTTTTTTTTTTTTTTTGCGGCATGTGGCGTACTGTTTAGTGTTTATGTTTTCAGTTGCAGGACACGGACCTGCAGACTGCTTGCTGCTTCTTCTTCTTCTTCTTCTTCTTCTTCTTCTTCTTCTTCTTCTTCTTCACTAGGTTGCAGTAGCGTTAAACTTATGGGCGACGCTCATGGGCGACGCATAGCGGCTTGGAGGTGAAATGCAGCCTATTCCACAACATTAATTACTCAGTTCTTTTAAAAACTGAAAAGAAAAATATGATCTATTAACAATTTATTTAGGTAACATAAATAATACTAATTCATAAAAAAAAAAAAAAAAAAGTATATACATTTTTTGAGAGACCCCCACAGGGGGTCTTGACTATGGGGGCTCAGACTATAGCTATGGGGGCTGAGCCCCCATTGGCCCCCTCATAATTCGAACACTGGTTGCAATCGATGTTGGATCAAAGTGGGATTGATGTCATATAGTTCTTACCTTTACTAGGAGGTATCCCAAAAAGAATATTCCAATTGTCTGATCGCGATTTCCAGTATTGATGTCCATCGGGTCCCTGACATGAACTGGCACAAAATAGGCATGAAGTGTGCTGAACGCGTTCCAAAGTGCTCGGATTAAGCAATTTACTTGCCTGAGTTAAAATTCTCCGCCCGGACTATATATAATGTAACACACAGTGTGAAATAAGGTTTCAAAGGGTGGGCGATACTGCCACCTAGCAGGATTTGGCCGGCATTGCACTCTCGGCGTATCAGAATGAGTCCCAATGATACACAGAGGTCCGTGAGACTGTATAGAATAAAAAAATCGAATAAAAGAAAAAACAATGAAAACTATGAAAACTATACTCAGGTTCTGGCGCTCAATGCATGGCGAGATAACCTGACTATAGTCGTGGTTGGCCGTGAATGAGTTAAGGGAAAATAATAAGGGTAAAGGGAGCAGTGGTTAGTTTACTTCCTGTTTGGACAGAGATGTTTGATGGGGGAATGTCGTCCAACTGCAGGAGAAAGGCCTACAGCTGGACCAGCAGGAATAAATACAATGCTGTGATGATGATCAGGTATGAAGTGGAGCTGTGATTGATTAGAAACTTAGAGACAATGATTACAGCCAACCTGCAGAATGTTTTTAATCCAAATGAGCTTTATTCTACACAGTGTTCTCAGTTCTGAAACAGAAGACGTACCATATCCTTGAACTTGAACTTGATATCCTCCTCTGGCTGTTCTCTCATCACCACCTCTTCCCAACTTACTGTCTGTGCAGCGTCTCCAGGCCTACCTTCAACTGGACATCATGCTGGTCCACTGCACGGTGATTGATTGAATGACAATTTTATTAACAGATTGCAGAATGGGTACAATACAGTACGGCTCAATACACACAATTGTTAAGGGGATGCAGACCAGAGAAAGAATTTCGTCTTGTTTACATCAGGGTCCCCCATTTTCAATTCATAATGAATTGTAAGTAAGGGTGCAACTTGCTCCATGCAATCCATTCTTTGTGGATCTAGCCCACAGAACGCTAACCATGATGAGTAATAAGGTGCAGTTAAGGTGCTCTACCAGGAGGGGGCGCTGACCATGACCAGTATGAAGGTGCAGTTAAGGTGCTCTACCAACAAGGGGCGCTAACCATGACTAGTATGAAGGTGCAGTTAAGGTGCTCTACCAACAAGGGGCGCTAACCATGACCAGTATGAAGGTGCAGTTAAGGTGCTCTACCAGCAGGGGGCGCTAACCATGACCAGTATGAAGGTGCAGTTA
The DNA here is from genome assembly GCF_963971535.1 of Notolepis coatsorum. Taxonomy (NCBI): domain Eukaryota; kingdom Metazoa; phylum Chordata; class Actinopteri; order Aulopiformes; family Paralepididae; genus Notolepis; species Notolepis coatsorum. The sequence goes on along the minus strand of NC_140167.1, from coordinate 158,740,227 downwards.
AAGTGCTCTATCATCCTCTAGGGCGGCTGGGTAGCGCAGTGGAGAATGCACTCGCCTACCACCGCAGAGACTCTGGGTTCGAATCCAGCTGCCAGCTTGGTCAGTCGTCCCTACTAACACAAATGGCAGTGTTAGCGGGTGGGAAGCCGGTGGGGGTATGTGTGTGTCCTGGTCGTTGTAAACTGCGGTTCCTACTGGTCAGTCGGGGCGCCTGTTCAGCAGGGAGGGGATCGAGGGGAAATAGCGTGAACCTCTGCACGTGTTACATTCCCCCAGTGAGACTCCTCGCTGTCAGGTGAAAAGAAGCGGCTGGCTGACTCCACATGTATCGGAGGAGGCATGTGGTAGTCTTCACCCTCCCTAGGCCGACAGTGGGGCAATGCGCGCAACGACCAGGAAAGGAATTGGCATATTCACTACATATTCACTACAGTGGCATCAACACTTGTGAAGAAGTTACCCGAACCCACTGGACAGTTTGGTAGTAGTCATGTATTTAATTATTATTCAGATAAGGTTGCACAGGATTCCTTCAAATTATAACCAGTGGACATGGCCCTGGTAGAAAAAACAATCAATACCCTAGGCAAGGACAAAGCTACTGGAATAGACGGCTTACCAGTGAGGTTTATCAAAGACGGAGCAAACCAGATTAGTGAACCTCTAACACATATCATCAACCTATCACTGAAACAGGGTATCGTACCCGACGACTTAAAATGTGCCAGAGTGGTTCCACTACACAAAAAAGGAGATAGGACAAACGAGGGAAACTATCGTCCAGTTTCTATTCTCAGCGTCATCTCCAAAGTTCTTGAGAAGGTCATATTTAATCAAATATCAGATTTTCTTAAACAGACAGATCTCCTTTATCAATTCCAGTCTGGCTTTCGCCCTGGGTATTCTACGGATGCTTGCCTGATTGATCTCACTGACCATATTCGAACCCAGATGGACTGTGGCAAACAAACTGGCATGGTTCTGATTGACCTGCAGAAAGCGTTTGATACTGTTGACCATCAGATCCTGCTTGAGAAGCTCAAAGCCTGTGGGATGGACGATGGGTCGGTGAGATGGTTCAGGTCGTACTTGACTGGGAGGACCCAGGTTGTGAACATAAATGGTGTTGCATCTTCATATAATGAAATAACATGTGGGGTGCCGCAAGGCAGCATCCTTGCTCCATTGCTCTTTTCACTATATGTTAATGACATGGTGTCTGCAGACCAGGGGCGGATTTAGGATTGTAGGAGATCCGGGGCTTAGCCCAGATGGGCCCCCTTTTTTTTTTTATATATATATATATTTTTTTTATGTTTTTTTTTATGTGTTTTTTTTTTTTTTTTGTGCAGGCAAGGGGTGTTTTTTATTTTTATTTAATGAACCTGTACGTGCAATTTCCTGCAATATAGAGCCTTCAATCTTGACCAATAAAGCTGCTCTTTTCACTATAAAACTCAGTTAACCATAACGTAGTTATGGTTAGATTTATATATTGGGGGGGGGGTATATCATATTTTTCATATAATCAAAAAGTGGTGGAGCAAGATCATACCTTTGCTCCCCCAAGTTCAATAGTGGGAGAGCAGAGATGCTCCGAATGCTCTTATGGCCAGGCGTCTATGATTCACTGATACAAAGTAAAATAGTGCAGTGCAATAAAATAGTTAGTAAAATAGAATAAAATAATGCAATAGTGCATTGCAATAAAATAGTTATCATCGTATTTTTTCGGGAGGCCGGTAAGGAGTGCATTACAGTAGTCGAGTTGGCTTGAGATAAAGGCATGGATCTGGTTTTCAGCGTCCTTTTGATTTATAAATGGCCGTACTTTAGCTATGTTTCTAAGGTGGAAGAATTAAGTTTTTGTCAACTTGTTGATTGTGATTTAAAGCTTAGGTCTGAGTCTACCATAACACCAAGACTTAACTCACTCAAATACAGTTAGCAGCTGGATAGACCACAGATGGAAATTAGCTTCTGCTAAATCTGGTGCAAACATATTTTCATGTAACAATGATGAATTGTAAAAAAAAAAAGAAAAAAAAAATTAAAATAGATTCGGGGCTTTTCAGAATACATCCGGGGCTTGAGCCCAGGTAGCCACCCCCTAGCTCCGCCCCTGCTGCAGACTCCTACTGTATGCTGACGACTCAGCACTTCTGGTGTCTGGAGACGACACGGCAGAAATTCAAGCCGGTCTCAGTAGGGAGCTGGAAAGCCTTCACAAATGGTTAGTTGACAACAGATTATCGATTCACTAATTCTATTCAGCTCAAAACATAAATTAAAGGAATGTTCCTGACTTGAGATCAGCTGTAATGGCTTCAGTGTCGAGTCTAGAGACTGTGTTAAATACCTAGGTGCAGACCTCGACCAAACACTCTCAGGGAAAACAATGGCCCTGAAGGTGATCAAAAAAGTAAACACAAGGGTGACATTTTTGCACAGAAAAAAGAGGTTCTTATCACTGGAAACTATGAAATTGCTTGCCAACTGCATGATCCTCAGCCAATATGATTATGCATGTACATACTGGTATAGTGGTGTTACAGTGGAAAGTAAACACAGGCTACAAACCAGCCAAAATAAGACCATACGATTGGTCCTAAATCTGCCACCTCTAACCCATATTGAGCCATGTCACTTCAATGAGGTGGGATGGGCTCCCTGTGGAGCAGAGGGTCTCCTTTCTGAAACTGGGACATATGTATAAAATGTTAAATGGATCTGCCCCCAGATATTTATGCTCTCGCATTGTCCTGCGTGGCCAGGTCCACGGACGACAGTTACGGTCTGGACAGCTCTCAGTTTATGAGCCTAGAAAGGGTTCCTATTCACAGAATGGCTTTCTGTCTACAGCCTGCCGGCTGTGGAACTCTCTGCCCAGGGCCATCCAAAACTCCCCCACTATTGCTGTCTTCAAGAGGGGTGCGAAGCGACATCTGCAACAATAGGTTGCAGAGGGTGCTTGGCCACCACTCTTGAAGAACAGGAATGAGGCTCTTTCAGAAAATTGTGTTTTTTTTCTATTTTATCTACTTGTTGTATCTATCTTATCTTCTTAATTCTTTCTTTGTGATTTATTGTATTCTTCTTGGGACCATGTTGGAAACAAGTCGACAGACTTTCACATGTTATCCTTGTACCCCTTGTTTTTATACTATTGTATAAATTGTATGTACTAAATAAAAATCAAATCAAATCAAATCAACGACTAAAATTGGGATGGGAGAAAAATACAGAAAAAGTGAGACAAAAAAATAGATAAAAAAAAAAGTGCTCTACCAGCAGGGGGCGCTAACCATGACCAGTATGAAGGTGCAGTTAAGGTGCTCTACCAGCAGGGGGTGCTAACTGTTAAAAAGTTATTGATTTGGGGACAATTAAATGTATGGATAGCTAGCCAGCCTGGCTGTCAAACACACTGTCAGATCATCCTTACTGTTTGTCAACCAGAGGTAACGATGTTGACAGAAAGGTTTGCTAGCATAATATTAGCTTGCAGGGTCATTTCCACTGATAAACTAGCACACGATGGATGTAAACTAGCACATGATGATGTAAACTAGCACATGAAGGTGTAAACTAGCACACGATGGATGTAAACTAGCACACGATGGATGTAAACTAGCACACAATGGATGTAAACGAGCACACAATGGATGTAAACTAGCACACGATGGATGTAAACTAGCACACGATGGATGTAAACTAGCACACAATGGATGTAAAACTAGCACACGATGGATGTAAACTAGCACACGATGGATGTAAACTAGCACACAATGGATGTAAACTAGCACACGATGGATGTAAACGAAAGGTTATCCTATAACCTAGTTATATGAATACTGGCTGAGCGTCTCGCTCTTCGCCATAATGAGATATCTCTTATCTCCAGCACCTACTGTGCTCATGAACGAAACAAATGCACCCATGCACCTGACCAGGCCCCGCCCCAGCGTCCTCCTATAAGACGCCGGACATGGTCACACTCCCCCTTCCTCGGGAAAAAAGTTTCCATCATAGAAAACCCAACCAAGGGACCTCAGGGCGCCAAGAGCGAGACGCTCAGCCAGTATTCATATAACTAGGTTATATAACCTTTCGTTATATAGCATTACTGGCCTCGCGTCTCGCTCTTCGGCATAATGAGATATGGGGCAGAGCAGATGCGTGGCCCGACAAGTGTACCCCCTGAGGACCCGCAAGCCCTACTACCAGGGGGGAGGGGAGTCCCGTCCACCCGCCCGTCCTAGCGAAGGGGGGCGGCAGTCAACTCCACCAAAGTGCGAAAAAAGAGGGAACCAGAGACCCCCTAAAAACGCACAGCACAGGCGGGACCACGTGTGACACATCACCCCGTGGCACACACCCACACACCCCTGCTAACCCACCGAGAGGCGGGACGCAGGGGCGGTCCCAGACCTCAGAACCACCTGGGAGACAGAACCCCCAGTCATGTCCATGTCGTGTTGTCCGTCCTGACCAACACGTGCTCACCCACCACCAAGTGGCCGAGCCGCTCGAGGACCAGAAGGACCGCCTTCAATTCCAAAACATTGATATGCAGTGCAGACCGGGCTGCATGGACCGTCCAGCTGCCCCCTACTGCGTTGGTCTGACACGTCCCCCCCCATCCCGTGAGGGAGGCGTCGGTGAAGACCGTGACGTGTGACAGCCTGCTGCCCATGGAGACCCTGCTGGTGAGGGTACCAGTCCTCCCCCAGTGGTCGAGATCCCCCAGTATTGACATGGGAACCTTCAAACGTCTCCACTTGCCTCACACCAGGTCTATTCCCATACTGGAAAACCACCTCTGTATCCTCCTGAAGAGGAGGCCAAGAGGGATCACAGAGTGAGCAGATGCCATCATACCGAGTAGGTGCATCACAGACAGCGCCGTAACCGTCCTGCCAGAACGGAGCCCCCTGAGCGTGTCGAGGATAGCCACTCGCCGCCACTCCGAGAGCGTTGCCCTCATCGGCCTTGAGCTTAGAACCAAGCCTAAGTACTCCACCTGTTGACTGAGTACTCTTCTTCCAGTTCACAGCAAAACCCAGACTGGTGAGGAATTCCACCACCAGCCTGGTATGAGACCTGGCGACCTCCTCCGACCGGCTGAGGAGCAGAATGTCGTCGAGATAGAAAATAACTCGTATCCCCTGATGACGTAGAGGCTCCAGCGCGGTCTCTACACACTTGGTGAATGTGCGGGGGGCCAGAGAGTAGCCGAACGGCAGCCTCTGGTATTCGTACGCCACACCCTGAAAAAGGAAGCGAAGGAATTTCCTGTGAGGAGGGAAGATCGGGATGTGAAAATACACATCCTTCAGGTCTATGGAGGTGAACCAGTCTCCCACCCTGACGGAGCTCATCAGGTGTTTGACGGTCATCATCCTGAACCGCCTCGTCACAATCAGCCGATTGAACGCAGACAGATCCAGTATAGGTCTGACACCTCCCGATTTCTTGGGCACCAGAAAATACCGGGAGTAAACACCACGCATTGCATCCTCCCTTGGGACCACGACTATGGCTTGCTTCGCTAACAGAGATTAGATCTCGTCGGTCAGAGCTGTCACTGCTGCTGACCCTGACAACAAGGTCTGCACCAAACCTGAAAACGGAGGGTGGGGTCATGCAAACTGCAACACAAGCCCCCGCCTCAACGTTCTCTCCATCCACCTCGACATATGGCACTGCTGTAGCCATATGTGATGGTAATTCCAAAGCGCACCCGCCGCCACTTGGCGCTGGTCCGCTAGGAACTGTAGATAGGCGGCCCGGTCCCACCCGCTGTGCGTTGCCAACCCTGGACCCGCTAACCGCGCGAGCAGGGCGCTTAGTGGAATCGGGATATCGGACCCTGACACTACCCATGAGGCAATCGCACCCAAGGGGGGACCCCGACAGAAAGGGCTGGTTTGATACGGGGGAAGCTGACATCACACTGGGTGACAAAAGCTCCCCCACTGAACACCTTGCCAGCATGGATTGCTGAGGAACTGTTCTACAGCTGGACATGCAAGGTGTGAGGCCCCCACACTGCCCGATAGGGTGGGTTCCTACACACCGTAGCCCTGCAGTGATATTACTACCACCCAAAAACAGTCAACTGAGCAATGACACTGGGCGCTGCTAAATTCCATCCTGTGGCGGTATAAATATCATCAGCCCATACCGCCACCTGCCGGGCCGACTCGCCCTCAGGCGTCGGCTTCCGGGTGGACACCGTTCAACCCTGCCAGGGCAAAGGATCGATGCTACCTGGCTCTCAAGCCAGGGCACACCTGCCTTGTGCCCTGTTGTCAGCCCATTTACCCATAAAAAGGGTAAATAAGCCTCAGCAAAACCCCCCACATTAGCTACCGACTGACCTTCATCAATGAACCGGTTAAGTGGAGGGAAAAGTGGTGACAGCCCATGGCGGGGAACAAAGGAACAGTGACCCAGCATCGTAGCATTAGCATTAGCCGCACGCTCCAGGATAGCTGGGAAAACATCCAACTCAGAGTCATGACGACAACGTTTACCCAGATATCCTGCCCCTTGCGCCAATACACAACTCGGTTGTCTCACGGGACAACAAGCAGTATCACAAATGCTAGCATTAATGCCTGGTAGCGCAGGCCCTACCTGTGCGCGACCTAGCCCGACAGCTAGCCGCCGCGCGACGTCCCTCGATCCGCTGTCACGAGACGAGGAAACCCCAGGACAGGCCCGATGTGCAGGGGCTGGCGAATCTCCGGCGAAAACCCAACATTGTTTAATTTCTCTCTGCATTTCATAACAACTAGTTATATTTCACATAGCTCTGCTCAGCGTCTATTGCACATGCTTCACGTCAGTACTTGTGCACTGAATAAAAACTCTCAAATGTACCTTTACATACCAACATCTGTCTGGCCACACCCCTATCCGCCACCTATATAAGCAGGGGTGTGGCCATACACTCACCTCCTTCTTCACTTTCACCTCAAGGAAGTGCCTGTATACCAATCACTCAAAGTTAGGTTGTTTAGACTGAAGAAAGGAGAACAGCAAAGGAGATACGTTGGCATTATATTTTTATTTTCTCTCTCACTATTTTCGAGAAAATATGGCGATAATGTCTTCGTCACTGGGGTGTCTGGAAGATGATGATCATTCTGACCTCCACCGGCTTTTTCGTATTAGGGGCTCGCGGCGCTGGTCTACTCCCCACCTGCAGTCCTCCAAAGCTGCGGCTGGATCGGTATTGAACTCCGGTTCTACAGCTGGACTGCAGGAGGCACCGGCTATTTGTGAGACATTGGTTGCCTCTGGGCTGGGTGAGTGATGTTTTGCTATGCGGGCGCCGGTTGTATTGCTAATGCTATGGGGGTTAGCTGCACAATTTTGGGGTCCTCTGTTCGGCCTCTTAGGCGATGGACGGAGGGTCCTGGTTTGAAGCCCATAATGGTCAAACTAGTGGGCCGCGACCGAGATCTGGTTTAAACCCGGGGTTCTCTGGACGAGCGGATGCTTCTCTGTCCCGGCTAGGCCCCATCTTTCAAATTAATGAAAGATTAAACCCTAAGCACGAGGAAAAGTGGGTCTGGATCTTCGTTATCGGAAGTACCTTGCTCAAGTCGGCTGCAGCCCATACGGGAATTGTGCAGACTCCGCTGTATGTCTGTTAAATCACTGTTGAAAACTGTGTTGACATTTCTTTTTCTCTTCTCTCTTAGGATGAGGAGGGACTCAGACGGCGGCCTGTCTGAAGTGTGGCTTATTATGTTCTTGTGTACAGTTCAGGTGATAGCTGCTTAGTTTGCGTGCTAGTTGTGTGGCCTACCTGTTAGCCAGTCAGCTGTTAGCTGCGGCGCTAGCCCGTTGCGTTCACTAGGCTAGGAACGTTAGCTTGTTGTTATCAGTCGGGAGTTGGTTGTTAGCTTAATGCTACACTGTTGAACGTTACTGTGAGAATAACAAGCCTTAACACTCTGACTACGACATCATCTTTGACAGAGGATGTTAGTCGACCCTACACCGGGTGCCCTGCCAGCGAGGACTTCGTCAACATGGAGAACGGCGACTGGGTGGCGCGTCAGGCATTGCCCTCGTCACCAACGCAGGAGACGCCGGGTTCGACTTCAGCTGTCCCCGTTAACCAGTGTTTGCAGTCCTCTCAGCCTGCGCTCACGGTGTAGGTAGGAGTCCCGCTGCACTTAACACTTCTTCTTTCCTTCCTTTCTAAATGTTTTGTAATAACGATGTTTCCAAAACGTATGTTGCTGCAATACATTGAGAATATGACGCGTGTTGTGTGTGAATTGTCTTGTCACTGGTATAGGTTCTCTCTACCTAGAAAATCGGCGTTGTTTTTTACGTGAGTAAAAATGAACTGGTTTAGTTGTGATGAGAACATGTGTGTTCATGTAACGTTAGTAACGTGGTTGAGCTCACAACTAAGTAGGTTGTTTACCCTGCAAAGCTATGCTTAGTGACATGTGATTGAGGAGTAAGTCCTTCTCTCAGCCTGTGATGACAATGAACAGGTAGCGTGTTCACATATTAACAGGGGTACCTGTTCAACCTGATCGTATCAAGGGTAAGGTAGGAAGGGGTGACCACCTGGTTTCCCTGGGGCTTCCCCCCTCCTCTCAAACATGTTTTGTTTACAATATATTGTGTCACTATGTTTGTGGGGATACGGTGTAATCCCTCAGCTTAAACTGCTGGGGTTGTGCTCCTGCTTGAGAAAACGATTTTTTTCTAGGAAAAGATTGTTTTGGTCGCTGTCATATGTGCTTAGCAAGGCCTGTGGCCAATACATAATCGAGGACTTATGTCTTTTCTCGTTATGAAAAACGGCGTTCCTCTGTAGTGAGAGTGTACTTTTGCCTTTTTTGTTGTGATGAAGGGTTGTGTGTGTTGTTAAGATCCACAACTGGGTTGAGTGTTGGCCTACAGAAGCACATGTGTAAGTCTGGTACCGGGGCTCTTAAGGGCCCTCTCTTGGTTTTTTTTTTTTTTTTTTTTTTAATCAGATGGCTGTTTTCTCTGGGTCTGTGTTTTTTCTTTGTAAAAATCAGATGGCAGGTTTTTCGCACATGAGTTTTTCGCACCTATGTGAAGCTTTTAAACGCTTCATGTAGCATGCTATGACTGGTGTCATGGCTCTACTTTGTCATTACATCGTATCAGGGGTGAGGGGTCGTAAAGGGGTGAACTGGTAAACCTTTGTGGTAGTTTCTCAAACAAACCTGTGTAAAAATGTATTGTACACCATGGATCTCAGAATGGCAAAATGGGAGAGGTAAATTTGCAAACATTACACATCACTAATTCAAAGCCACTCCTCCCTATTGCTCTAGAACTGTCTGTATTTTTATCCCCTGGAGAAGAGATGAGATAAGCAGTTGAGTGATTTAGCATTTAACCGTGGTTACAAAGCCCAGGGAAAATTCCTATTCTAGGTGGCGGTTACAAGCCTTAAGATCAAAGAGCCTTCCTGGAAGGTTTAGAGATAATGTTGATTAAGAGCCAGACATTTGGTCTACAAACACCAGCCCACAGGAAGCCTTTTGTGGAGGGGAGGGAGGAACACCAGGTGTGGTGCATTCTATCCCCCCCTGTGAACAAAAGGCACCACGGAAATAGAGTAGATCAAAGGGTTCCCCATTTGAAACCTAGCGACTTAACATCCCGTCGGGTTGAAACTGCTGGAACGCCTACTAAGAAATTCCGTTCTGTCATCACTTCCGGGTGGCTAGCCTATTGACAGACAGAGCTATTGGTTCTCCAATCAGGGAGCTCGGTAATGCTTAGAAGGACCCGCCCTCCTGACGTAATTTTGGGGGCGGAGATCTAGATTTGAATATGACACGCTCTGCAGAGAGAGCGTCACAACCCCACGGACAATTGAACGAGCAACATCCAATCTACATACTCCCTCGACTGAAGGCGGACCGTCCGACCGGCGATACACAGAGACGGCATTCCAAACACCATCGAAGGACAAGAAACTGAGACGAGAGCTGCTTATAGATACAAGCTTTTTAGATACAGAATATTTAGACTAAAGCCTAAGGAACCTCGGCATAGTGAGGGCTACCCTTTAGGCTTTATTGCAAGTGTTCTTTCAAATCTTTGATTTGTATTGATTGAAATCCTTTTTTATTAAACCAACGGATTTTTCAGAGTATCAAAACTGCTCCGCCCTCTGTTTCTTCAACCGCCGTTTCTCTGTTGCTGGCGTGCAGAAACCATTACCTGGTTACTGCATTTTGTAGATAGTACTTCAAGGGCTTTGTAAGGTGAACACAACGCAGATAGGTTATAAGCTAGGAAGATTACTACAATTTTGGTGCTGTGGCCCTTGAACTATTACGGCCGTTGGAACGAGAATTTTTTTTTACTTCTTCATTTCGTCACTCAACAAGACGACATCGTCGACCGGAGCTGATACACAGGTGAGTGATGTTGGAGATTACGGGCGTTCAGTTCGAACCTAGAGGGGGGTTGTTAAGATATTACCTCATATTACTGTAATATGAAGACATGTGGGGAGGCATAACTACTTGATTTATGGGGTTGGTCGGAGCGTCGGATTGCGACAGATGAAAGGCTTTACTGATCATGAGGCTCGGTAAATCTGATTTGGCGTTCGACAGGAGCGCATCCTGAGTTATGGGATCCCTAATACATTTCTCAGGAGACGGGCGCTATGATGTTGGTAATTTTTGCGTGTCTGAACAGTGGGAGAGCCGTGTGTGTGCGCCGGGGACGTGGAGCTGGTCTGATCTCGGTGCCGCGTACTCAAATCGGCGCCGGGGCGAGTGTGTTTCACAGAGGCGTGCGTGCGGTGGCTCTGTCGCTATTTGGATTATGTAATCAGGTATAGTAAAGACGAAGGGCGATCGGTGTAAGTCAGGAGTCTTGTTGTGCGATTACAGGAATAACACGGGAAGGTTAATATAAGCGGGGCTGGCTAGTGTTTACGGGGCTGCAATAATATAGTTTTCTGGCTGAAAGTGATAGACGGCATTACGACGGGACATGGTATCTGCGGAGATTATCGGCCGAATTAAATGAAGAAATATGTTCGTTTTTAGGACGTATTCGAGCGGATAAAGACGGCGAAGGGTTGTTGGCGGGGTGAGTTCGCGAATTAGAGAAACCCGAATTGCCTAAGGAGATCCTATTTGATATATTAAACACGCCGGCATATTAATTGATTACGTGCGCTGTGATAAGGGGCGAACGATGTGCTTGAAAACATTTCGGTTAAGAGACTGATTAAGTACTTAGTGGGGATTCGATTACAGAGCTGTTGTAAACTTAAACATTAACTATAGTAAGGTGTACGATTACACTTGGTCTCGTTTTTAATAGTCGCGCGGAAGTTATTGAATAAAGTGAAACGGAATGTGAGAACTGCCGCGCGGGCGTTCGAGGGATAATAATAGGTAAGCTTGGGACGATGTGTGTGTTTTTCATTTATGGTTAGGGATGGCAGTGGTGTGTATGTTTGGATGTGAGTAAAAGGACTTATGATTGTGTTGTAAGTTGCGTGATATAATATGGATTAAATCTGTGAACTGGCACTTATATTATGACTGAGAACTGTTTTTAACGTTATACCAAGTGGGTGCGCCACGTCCGCTGTGCCACCCAGCCATGAAGTGGGGGCGCGTGCATGCTCGTCAAAGCTCGTGCTGGACAAAGCGTGTTCTCGTCAGAACTCGTGCGTGTCGAAGCGCGTGCGTGTCGTAGCGCGCAGGCTATGGGGTGTGGCGGGCCGCTGGTCGTAGACGTGCGGCTAGGCTAAGCTACATGCTATAATAGCTCGTCGTGGCTCGCTTAGGGCTATTCAATACTGTATGTTGTGAATGAGATGATATTGCAGTGCAACTGAATTGTCATTGATGTTGATTGCGTCGTGTGAATTTGCAGTATTGGCTAATGTTTAAACGGTATTGGCTAAATGTTTGAACGGATGCTGGTGTGTCGGGAATGAGTAGGCCGTGTGTGAGATTCGCGCATGCGCACTTGTGTGAGGGGACAGTATGTGTGGTGTGGGACATGAATGAGTGGGATGGATTGAGATGTGGTTAAAAGTACACTAGGTGGCGCCAGAGTCAACCTGGGGATTCAGTCCTGCCTGCTGAAGCAGGCTGGAGGGGATCCTGGGGAAGTCTCGCGATGTGCGGCCGTTTTAAGTGGAGCGCAGTGGTCGCCATTTTAGACGGGGCAGGGGTGGCCATTGTAAGGGATTTATATTTTCGGAGCGATGTGGTTGGAGCTGCACTAGGGGGCGGTAGAGGCGCCATTTGGACTCCCGTCCTGGGCAGACACAGGAAGCGTTTTAGCTGGTGCAGTTTATGTCATGCGTGGCTTCAGTATGATGAGATGTGTGTGTCCCTTTGCTAGAGCCCCCCCTCTCTCCCGCTCTCCCTCTTTCTCCCTCACTCTCTCTCTCTCTCTCTCTCTCTCTCTCTCTTTCTCTCTCTTTCCCTACCTCCCTCCCTACCTCCCTCCCCGCCTACCCCCCCTCCCTCCCTCTCTCTCTCTCTCTCTCTCTCTCTCTCTCTCTCTCTCTCTCTCTCTCTTCTCTCTCTCTCTCTCTCTCTCTCTCTCTCTCTCTCTCTCTCTCTCTCTCTCTCTCTCTCTCTCTCCTTCTCACTCTCTCTCCTCCTCTCTCTCTCTCTCTCTTTCCCTACCTCCCTTCCCGCCTACCCCCCCCCTCTCTCCCCTCTCTCTCTCTCTCTCTCTCTCTCTCTCTCTCTCTCTCTCTCTCTCTCTCTCTCTCTCTTTCTCTTTCTCCCCTCTCTCTCCCCACACCCCCTTGCCTCCCTCTCTCTCCCTCTTTCCATCTCTCTCTCTCTTTCCCTACCTCCCTTCCCGCCTACCCCCCCCTCTCTCCCTCTCTCCCTCTCTCTCCCTCTTCTCTCTCTCTCTCTCTTTCCCTACCTCCCTTCCCGCCTACCCCCCCCTCTCTCCCTCTCTCCCTCTCTCTCTCTCTCTCTCTCTCTCTCTTTCTCCCTCTCTCTCTCCCCACACCCCCTTGCCTCTCCTCTCTCTTTCCCTACCCCCCTTGCCTCCCTCTCTCTCCCTCTCTTCCTCTCTCTCTCCCTATCCCCCCTCCTTATCTCTCTCCCTACACTCCCTACACCCCCTTCTCCTCTCTTTCCCTTCTCTCTCCTCCCTCCCTCTCTTTCTCTCTCTCCTCTCTCTCTCTCTCCCCCTCTCTCTCCCTCCCCCTCCACGGGAGGCGTTTGGGTGGTTGCAAATTATGACGTATTGTGTGATATGTTTTACGGTTTGGAACGGGTCTGTTCGGGACCACGTGCCCCCCCTCCCCCCCCCCCCCCCCCTCCATTGCCTCTTTCTCTCCCTCTTTCCTCCCTTTTTGCCTTTCCTTTCTGGTCTCCCCCATTTCCTTCCCTTTGCACTCTCTCTCCCTTCCCTCTCTCCCCCCCCCTCTCCTTTTTCCTTCTGCCCCCCTTCTCTCTCATTCTTTCCCTTTGCACTCTCTCTCCTTCCCTCTCCCCCCCTCTCCTTTTTTCCTTCTACCCCCGTTCCCGTTGCGTCCCTTACACTCCCTCTTTCCCTCTCTCTTCTGCCCCCCCCCCCCCTTTTTCTCTCACTCTTTCCCTTTGCGCTCTCTCTCCCTTCCCTCTCCCCTCCCTCTCCTTTTTTCCTTACTCTCCCTCTTTCCCTCTCTCTTCTGCCCCCCCCTTTCTCGCTCCCTCTTTCCCTTTGCACCCCCCCCTTCTGCATGGTTTTTTCTCTCTCCCCCCCCCCCCTCTCCCTTTTCTCTTCTACCCCCCCCTCTCCATCCTTTACCTCACTCTCTGAGCCCTTCTCTCTCTCCCCCTCTTCCTTCTTAAATCCGGCATAGAGTTACATGTTTTCCCTCTGGCCCGGTCCTCTCTTGACCGGTCGGCGGTTTCGTCACGGCCTCTCTCTCCTGCCCTCCAAGGGGTGCCGGGGTGTCCTGGTATTGTGTTTAAGTTGGGGCCTTCGTGTCAGTGGACTGTGGTGTGTGTAGTTATAAAGCTGTGTTGTTATTTGTGGGGATTGCAGGACATATTAGGACACGCGCCGGTGAAGGAGGAACCAAGAGGAGGACGGAACATTCGACATGGTTCCTGGTTTGAGTGACAGTAGTAGGCGGGTGCTTCTGGGGTGTGCAGTGGCGGTGGTTTGGTTGTGTGTGTTGGCCAGTGTAATACTGTATGGTCCATATCGGCGGCCTGAACAGCCAGAGGTGGTGGTAGTGGGTAGAAGGTCGCTGCTAGACCATCGCGGGAATCTGTTTTTGGGGATGGCGAGGACGGTGGCTAAGATGGCTAATAGGTCAGATTGCTATGTGTGCGGCTTGGCCCCACAAGCGGCCGACGCGGGTCTTCCTCTGATTGCGCACCCCTTAACGAAGTGTCATGCCAATGTGTTAAGGGATGCGCCTCTCCCTCGCCTGTGCGACGGGGTGAGTCATGATAAAATATTAAAGTATTTGGGCCGGGAGTCGGGGTCGAATAAAGCTGTGGGTTATGCAGCGCTAAGGGACAGTAGCCCCATTCCAGTGGCGTTTAGGGCGGCTGGGTTTGAGATGTGCGTAGAGGGGAGGTCCGGTGGTAGGAGCGTGGGGTATTTGGACGGCTGCTTGGGTGATAGTGGAGTCTGGGGTAAGGATTCAGAGGCGCCAGCCCCTAGTGGGGCGTTTTGGATTTGTGGTGAGTTTGCGTACGCCGCGTTACCAATTAAGTGGAGGGGTAGGTGTGCGTTGGGGTATTTAGTGCCGGCTATGAGGGTGTCAGATGTTTTGCCAACGCTTCCCAAGTCAAGGAGTAGGAGGGATGTGGACCACTTTTTCAGGGTGGCGTTTCCCTGGTATGGGACGTATGCGAACATGGGTGAACTGGACCATTTAGCGAGAGTATTTGAGGATATGGCGGCTACAACCGCGAAGGGTATGGGCCTGGAGGCTCAAGAGCTACGGCCCTTAAGACTGATGGAACTGCAGACAAGGACAGGTTTGGACTTCCTGTTGGCGAGTTCAGGAGGCACGTGTGCATTGATTGGTCAGGAATGCTGCACATTTATCCCAGCAAATGATGAAGGTGGCTTACCAGCGATTATAGAGCATTTGAAGAATATTACTAGGGAGATGCAGGTCCCGCGGGAGGACTCTTGGGAAGACTGGGGTCATGGTCTGATGGGCTATATAGGATGGACGGTTGTTAAGTATCTGCTGTGTGCTGTGGTGATGTTTGCAGTTATAGTTGTTTGTGTGAATGTAATCAGGGTGTGTGTGACGTATGTGTTCAGGACTCTCGGCGCGGCTGGTTCTGCGTCTGAGAACCCACACTGCTCGGCTGCACCTGCGTATACGATGATGGTAGTAAGGGATGGCGCGGAGGGTGGCAGGGTGGGTGTGGGCGTTCCGTTAAAGCCGAGATGCCCGGCGTACGCGCTGGCGACTATTCTCTGATCTGGGTGGTGGACATTCAGGGTTGGGGAGTGGGAGGGCCGGAGCGTGCGTGTGGGTGTGGGGCGGGGGACGTTCCTGGACGACCGTACGTTGCCGTTGGCGAGATAAGGATGTGTATGCAATTTAGTTTTTTTTCCATAGTAGGTACGTTTGAGTTGACTGTATAATGTGGGGCTGTGTACCCGGGGTTTGGTGTTGGGTCTGGTCGGCTGTGCATGGCCGTCCGGCGGGGCACTGGACTCTGGGGATATTGGCCTGAAGGACGGGATGAGTTGCTGGGATGCTGACTGCTTTGTACCTGTGGTGGGGTGTGTTCAAACCACTGTGGAGGGTCTGTTATGGTCTCTTCAGTAAACAGGGTTGACACCTCACGGCGTGCGTGGCGCGGTGTCCGTAGCATTCTTTAGATTATCTCTGGGGGACACGAGTCTGAGTGACAAGTGTCCCCTGGGGGGTGTGGTACTGAATAATGGAAAAGAATGTGAAGAAATGGATGTAACTATACTAATCAAGATGTTTTTGTTTTCCGAGGAGTATCAGAATTGGAGTGGAATCAAGCGGAAGTAAAGGAGAGCCGAAATTCGACAAAAAATAGGAACCCAGTGTGTTGACAGAGATCGAACGAGAAGAAAAACAGGGAGTAGAAACTGGCGGTATCACACACATGTATCAATTACAAATGTCTCGTGTTTAAGAGTGTATGAGGAAAGTAAAAAGATACTCATACAGTGAATGAAAAGAACCTCTCAGGAATTTGATTATAAAGACAGAGTAAAGTACAAGTCCGGTTGATAAATTAACAAGAACTGTTGTCATTGTGTGCTCTGATCTCCAGCAGTTCGATTGGACACGCGGAACACCACAAATCAGGTAAGAATAGGAATTTCAGGTGAACAAGGGACAGAAGAGAATAGGAAGGGCCCACAGTGCCACTATTGGCTGTCCGAGTAGGAGTCAGTCACAAGAAGCATAGACACCTACACTTAGATAGGGATTACAGAAGATACTTTTCTGCCTGTTGCCATTGTTACAAGATAAAAAAGATAAGGGAAACTTTAGGAAAATGGGGAGAAAAAGCGCATATAAGAAAATGAAAGCCGAAACCAAATCAGATAAGTCGACCCTAATTGGATGGATGGAAAAGAGTCCAGTACAGATTATTGCCAACGAACACGACACAACAAAAGGTAACGAATATTACTTGAAAAAAGCAATTTATGTATCAAGAAGATGGAATGAAAGATGGGAAACGCTTGCGAAACGTTGGCCGGTCGAGGGTTCTTTTGATTTAGAGCTAATAGCTAATATACGAATGCTAATTAAGACATATGCATACCACGGGAACGAGGTGGCAAGGGCAAAGAAATATTTGCAAGAAACAAGCATGATAGAATCTTATGCACGGGAAGCCGAGAGGAGAGATAGTGAGAAAAAGGCCATAGCAAATGGCAATGATGCAGACAAACCAGTAGAGGAGGTAGTCCCGGTCACCATAACTCCCCTGGCCCTTAGCACAACACCTGTCACCGCCCAAAGTGCAGTTCAGTTAGCCTCACCCACCCCAGCCTCCTATCTTATTGCTCAACAGGAAAGAATTGAGGGAGCTTTAGCACCCCCGCCATATGCCAGTAGGAATGGGGGGCCAATATACCCCATCCTACCTGTATTAGAGATGACGAGCCCTTATGAATTGACAGATGATGCGGGGAACAAAGAGACGGGACAAGCAAAGACATCAATTCAGCTGATAGCTAGGCAACCAGACAGTTCAACCCAGGCTCGTTCAGACAGAGAGTATGCGGCCACCTCGCGGCAAAGGGAAGGAATGGAAAGGATGTCAGAGCGAGCTAGGGTGATTCAAGAAGCTGAAAGAATGGGACAGGAAAGCTATGAGACACTGTTAAAACAGAAAGAGTGGGCAAGGATGAGGACAACCTACGGCCATCCTCTAGAATTTTCTGACCACCAGAGAGATTATGCCCACCAGAGAGGGTATGACCACCAGAGAGGGTATGACCACCAGAGAGAGTTTGTCCGCCAGCGTGAGGACTTACAAAGCCCCTCAGTTCCTGCGCCCCACTCCGTGTACAAAACTCTCCCTCCCCCACACCCCCAGTCCAGCAGGGGTGTAGCCCCTGGCAGTTTCGCGGTTGGTCTCACGAAAGAACAGTGGGTGGAGATAGATGCCGTCGGACCAGCACAGGAAGGTAAGAAGCCGGAGGTAATCGACATCGAACTTGGGGGGGAGATGATAAAGATAAAAGACGATCTGACAGGGATAGACCTGGCGCTCGTGGACTTGGACAAGGACCACGCGGACATAATAGTGCGGTTTACGGGCCACAACACTGCAGACGTTGCAGGGGCGGAGGAGTATAAAGAGATCATCGCGATGCGGGCTAACATTGAGGGAAAACTAAACGCCCTGCAAGACAAAAAAGCAGAGCAGAAAGAGGCCCTCAAGAAGGTAGAAGATGCTGTAAGGGAGAGAATGCAGACCAGATCACAGACGAAAAATAAGCCACCCCCTCTCCAAGCCCCCGTCCACATGGCTCCTATAATAGTAAGAGGACAGGACCTGGAATATCACCCCTGGAAGGCGTCTGACATGACACAGGTGACTGAGAAATTGCCGCCCCTCCAGAATGGGGCCAACCCGTGGATTGCCAAAATGGAGGAGTTGATGGTCGGACAAGAACTGGCCCTACGAGACACCTATCCAACGAGACTGCACCCAGACCAAATTCAGATTGGTACTCTGGGGGCAACAATCCACCCCAGGCTGTACGTACGACAAGCCTATGCCGCGTGGAAGAATACAACTGGTCAGGAGGCAGTACTTGACCGTATGCATGAAGCCACGTTAAGAGCCAAGATTGAAAACGGCCTCCCCCTAGAGGTAAGACAGAAATTGGCCGAGGTGGTGTCATTGTCAAGTATGGCAGTGGACTTTTATATTGATCAGGTGGCCCATTACGTTGAACTGTATCGGAAAAAAGAGCAAAGGACAAAGGAGAAGGATATGGATCAACAACGTAAGATCATGTATCAACAGCCAACCGATGCAGGGAAGGTAGTGGAATACCTTCAAGCCTTAGTCCAGGCCCCACAACCAAGAGGTGGGACAGGCGATGAAGGGGAACAACGTGAACAGAGACAGGCTCAAGCGGGAACACAAGGGGGTCCTGCGCCGGAACAACAACAAAGGCCAAGAGGAGCACCCGGGTGGCAGCCACGAGGAAGAGGTGGAGGCAGAGGCAGGGGCACGAATGGATACGGAGGTCGGCGGGTGGAGTGTTGGGCGTGCAGGGAGATTGGCCATATCGCACGGGAGTGTGGACAGGACTACCAAGCCAGAGGGGGAGGCACTCGGGGGGGGGACCGGGGAAGAAATTGGCAAGGCCAAGGCCCACCCCGAGTTCAAGACCCTAGTGAGAACAATGGCCCGGTAAATCCAGCAAGAGGGCCAGATGAATCACTCTGAAGAGGCCCAGAGAGTCCAATGGGGAGGTGTCAGATGTCAGTGTCATCTTTGAGGGAGGAGCCTATTGTGTGCGTAACGGTGAATGACAAATCTGTCGAGATGATGGCAGACACCGGTGCGGCCTACACGGTAGTACAACCCCAAGACGCGACGCACCTAACCATGTCCGGTCAATACGTACGGACAATTGGATTTGAGGGAGTAAACCAGCTGACGCCTGTTACCGATCCTGTGATTCTGAGATATCAAGGCAGGGAAGCGACTCTCCCTGTGCTGGTCTCGGAAAGCACACTCATTAACTTACTTGGCCGAGATGGGCTGGGGTTACTGGGGATGGACATTAAATGTACTGCGGAGGGTTGCGTGATAGCCGAACGAGAAGACCAGTACTATCAGATGGTACAGAGAATCGACAGCCAACCACCGGAGATCTATTGTCTAGGGGGACTGGACCAAGAGCTGCTTGGTCCAGCCTTGCAATGGGAGAAATTTATCACTGCTAATATGCCTGAAGCAAGTGATCCAAAGACCCCCTATCATTGCACTCTGCAGTATCATAAAGATGCAGACTCGTCACAGACTAAGGAGTGGCTGAGGGTGCAACCTGACAAAGTACAGCTTAATGCTACCAATATCATATTGGGGCCGCAGAGAGCAGCGCTACGTATTGCACGGAGCGACTATCTGCATAAAGAACACGGCATTACGGACAGTGTTCCCCATGTGACTTTGAAGGTAATCAGCTCATGTGATCAACAGCACATCGGCGAAATGATGAAAAAAGCAGAAGGGATGGAATTTGAACAGATGAAAGAAAACAAACGGATCTGGATAAGCCCTGATAAAAGGTTTATTAAGATCATGGTCCAAGGCACAGGGATGGGTTGTCCCCAAACTGTGCAACTATCCCAAGAAACACTGGGAGAACTCCCTAATGCATCAAGCCTCCAAGAGGACATGATGAAGGCGGTGCCTGAGACGCTGTGGGCAAAAAACAGCACTGACATTGGATTAATCAAGTCCGCTCAACCTGTGAAGGTGGAGCTTAGACCTGGGGCCACCCTGCCTTGGAAAAATCAGTATCCATTGAAGGAAAAAGCGGTGGCTGGAATCGAGCCACAAATCAAAGGACTTTTAGCAGCAGGAGTCCTACGGAAAACAACTGATCCCCGGAGCAACACACCGTTGCTACCCGTGGAGAAGCCTGATACCTCTTACCGGCTGGTGCATGATTTAAGAGCTATCAACGAGGTGTTACTTGACTATCCAGCAGATGTCCCCGACCCCCATGTGCTATTGACATTTATCCCGTCGAAAGCTGAATACTTTACGGTTATAGATTTGTGTAGTGCATATTTTAGTGTGCCCTTGAGCAAGGAGTGCCAGCATTTTTTTGGTTTTACTTATAAGGATGAACATTATGAGTATACTAGGATCCCTCAGGGACTAAAGCATTCGCCACACATATTCAACAAAATCCTAAGGGAGGATTTAGAGGGGTTGGATACAGTCATGACCTCTAGGGTCATTCAGTACATGGATGATCTGATACTGTGCGCGGACGATCAGACAACATGTAATCGCGATTCCGTGAAACTGTTGCAGCTGTTGGCGGAAAACGGCCACAAAGTGTCGTTGAAAAAGTTGCAATATTGTAAACCTAAAGTGATCTATTTAGGACAAACAATTTCACAGGGCCATCGGGCTATTTCAGAAGAACATTTGGTGGCCATTAAGACGGCGCCCAAACCTGTGACGGTACGACAGCTGATGGGATTTCTGGGTATAATGGGGTACAGCTCTCCATGGGTCGAGAACTATACGGAAATAGTGAAACCATTGAGAGAAATGATGAAAGAGGCGGGCGTTGATAAACTGAGTAGTAAAGTGGTATGGACCGAGGATGGCTTATGGGCATTCGAAACAATCAAGTCCCGACTGTTAGAGGCGCCGGCCCTGGCTTTGCCTAACTATACCAAGAAATTCATACTCTACGTGTCTTCTTCTCCAGATCAGAAGCAGGCGTGCGCGGTGTTGGCCCAGAACACAGGGGTGGGGGCGCGACATCAGCCGATGGCGTACTACTCAATTGCCTACTCGGAAGTAGAGATGGGGATGGCTCCATGCTACCGGGAAATGGCTGGAGTGTATACGATGTACGAGAAAGCCGCAAGTATTATGATGGGATATCCAGTGGATATCATGGTGAGGCATGACTTAAAGAGTCTGTTGGAGTCCGGTAAATATGCACTAACGATGCCTTGCATTAAACATTACTACAGACTTTTGGAACAGGAAGACGTGACGCTGGTCAGGTGTTCCATAACGAACCCGGCAGCCGACATTCCCACGCCTGAGGATGGAGAACCCCACGACTGTGTAGTCGAAGCCGAGAGGTACTCTAAACTCAGAGCAGACTTGCAGGCGTTTCCATTTAGCAGTCCAGATCTGGAACTATGGACTGACGGCTCTTGCTATCGAGTTGGCGAGGGACTAAAAGCAGGCTACTCCGTGATAAGGTCACAGGGCGAAAGGTTTGTGGTGGAAAAGGCCGAAGCATTATCACAACCCTGTTCAGCCCAATTAGCAGAGTTGGTCGCACTGACGGAAGCATGTAACATGGCAGAGGGCAGAACTGTAAATATTCATACAGACTCGGCCTATGCGCACGGCACAGCATTTTTATTTGGCACAGTGTGGAAAGGGCGAGGTTTTAAGAAAGCTGATGGAAGCGCCATAAAACATTGTAGTCAGATTAAACGGTTGTTAGAAGCAATTATGAAACCAAAGCAGATTGCGATAATCAAGTGTGCTGCTCACCAGTCAGACGAGTCGAAAATAACTAGAGGAAACAAAAGAGCAGATGAAGCTGCCAAGGAAGTGACAGGTGCCGACAGAGCAGGTAAGGTTTTGGTTATCACACACGGAGTTGAGTTAGAGGACAAGATAACCTACAAGGATGTTTTGACTTTCCAGGAGGAGGCTAGTCAGGTAGAACGGAACCTCTGGATAACCAGGGGAGCTTGTCAGGATGATTCAGGTTTGTGGCGCGACATCAATGGATTTGTGGTGGCTCCTGCTGGCCTGGTCGGACTGCTGATCCACACGGCTCACGACTTTTGCCATGCGCATCGAGGAGAGGTAAGGAGAAAAATCAGAGAATATGGCTTTTGGGCGCCAGATTTGAACAGTCAAATTGATCATGTGATAAAGAGATGTGTAATATGTTTGAAGAACAATATACGTAAGGGGATTAGTGTGTCACCAGGACATATCCCCACGCCCAATGGCCCAATGCGAGACCTTGTAATTGACTACATTGACATAATTAAACCAATTAATCAGAAGAGATATATTCTTGTCGTTGTCTGTCGTTTTTCAAGGTGGGTGGAGGCGTGCGCCACCCGGCACAAGGATGCGGCATCGGTGGCTAAGTTCTTATGCCAAGAGGTATGTCCCCGTTTTGGTTTAATGGACAGAATCAGTTCGGACAATGGCAGGGAATTCGTTGACAAGACTGTGCGTTTAATACTCCAACATTTAGGCATAAAACAGCGATTGGGGGCCGTTTATCATCCGCAGAGCCAGGGGTTGGTGGAACGCATGAACGGGACGCTAAAAAACAAGTTGGTAAAGATCTGTCAACACACAGGATTGAATTGAATAAACGCTCTCCCTTTAGCATTGATGGCATGCCGGTCAAGCGAAGTTCGCGGACTGCGTTTGACACCGCACAAAATGATGTTAGGTCGCTGCATGGTAGTGCCAGGTTTGCGCGCGACAGGCAAAGGTCCAAGTTTGGACATCCTGGACAACGATATGCGTGAGTACGTAAAATACATGTCGAAGATACACAGAAATATTCTGGATCATGTCTCCAGTAGACAGGAGCATGAAACCGGGGAGGAGGTGAATAGGCAGACTACACCTCAAATCATACCAGGCGACTACGTTTATGTTAAAGTATTTAGACGCAAGTGGTTTGGTGCGAGACGGGAAGGGCCATACAAAGTCGTTCGAGCCACCGAGAGGGCTTTACAAATTCAAGGATCACCGATGTGGTTTCACATTTCTCATTGTGTAAAAGCAATAGATACGGGCCAAGAATGGGAACCTGAACCACGAGACCTTGACGATGAAACCGGGGCGTCGCAACCATTACATGAAGGCGAAGTGGAAGCGGCGGAGGATGAAATTGGGGTGGCGCTAACCCCAAACGATGGGGAAGATGCGAATGATTATGGCGAGCCAGACCGAGGGGACCACGATTGGCCACAAGTAGAGGATGAGGGTTTTTTACAGGAACCAGACAGAGGAGAAGATTATGAATTGGAACATAATAATTTCTCCTCTGTGGATTTGGAGAGTGTA
The DNA here is from genome assembly GCF_963971535.1 of Notolepis coatsorum. Lineage (NCBI taxonomy): Eukaryota > Metazoa > Chordata > Actinopteri > Aulopiformes > Paralepididae > Notolepis > Notolepis coatsorum. The sequence goes on along the minus strand of NC_140167.1, from coordinate 158,716,906 downwards.
CCAGAAGGACCGGAGGAACCAGTGCTTAGCACAAGCCCGGAACGAGATACTCGACCACAACGAGTCATCAAGAAGCCTCAACGGTATACATAGGCGAAAGAAGGGATAGTGTAACTGATAGGCCTTGGAGAGAGCGTGTATATATTAATTTTTCATTTTTCATTATCTGAGCTCTCTCCTTTTTTAGAAATGTTTAGATAATAAATGCAATGTAATAATCTTTTCTTTCAGAGTGGATTGCACAAAATAGACATGTTTGGTTAAGAAACACATAAGTATAGTCTAAACCTGGTAATTGGTACGATACTCTTTTGTATAAAGGGACGGACCTAGATGGAAGTGAAATTGATATAACTGATACATTGTGTATAATCTGCAAATAATTGGAAATTGTTAAACGGTGTGAGTGAATTGAGAACTGTGTAAACATAAACGGATTCATAGTCGTTCAGTGGAAAAGGGAGCTAATGTGGGTGTTGAAAGCAATTGATACTAACAAATATGAACTATGAGCTAGAAGGATTCTGGAAATATTTGGTTCTTAGGTGATTTGGCTAAACAGTAAGGTTAAGGTATTTGTAACAGTTTGATTGAAAAAATACTAACAAGTATATTGGGGATCATTAATCCCCAAACCGGGGAAACTGTGGTAGTTTCTCAAACAAACCTGTGTAAAAATGTATTGTACACCATGGATCTCAGAATGGCAAAATGGGAGAGGTAAATTTGCAAACATTACACATCACTAATTCAAAGCCACTCCTCCCTATTGCTCTAGAACTGTCTGTATTTTTATCCCCTGGAGAGGAGATGAGATAAGCAGTTGAGTGATTTAGCATTTAACCGTGGTTACAAAGCCCAGGGAAAATTCCTATTCTAGGTGGCGGTTACAAGCCTTAAGATCAAAGAGCCTTCCTGGAAGGTTTAGAGATAATGTTGATTAAGAGCCAGACATTTGGTCTACAAACACCAGCCCACAGGAAGCCTTTTGTGGAGGGGAGGGAGGAACACCAGGTGTGGTGCATTCTATCCCCCCCTGTGAACAAAAGGCACCACGGAAATAGAGTAGATCAAAGGGTTCTCCATTTGAAACCTAGCGACTTAACATCCCGTCGGGTTGAAACTGCTGGAACGCCTACTAAGAAATTCCGTTCTGTCGTCACTTCCGGGTGGCTAGCCTATTGACAGACAGAGCTATTGGTTCTCCAATCAGGGAGCTCGGTAATGCTTAGAAGGACCCGCCCTCCTGACTTAATTTTGGGGGCGGAGATCTAGATTTGAATATGACACGCTCTGCAGAGAGAGCGTCACAACCCCATGGACAATTGAACGAGCAACATCCAATCTACATACTCCCTCTACTGAAGGCGGACCGTCCGACCGGCGATACACAGAGACGGCATTCCAAACACCATCGAAGGACAAGAAACTGAGACGAGAGCTGCTTATAGATACAAGCTTTTTAGATACAGAATATTTAGACTAAAGCCTAAGGAACCTCGGCATAGTGAGGGCTACCCTTTAGGCTTTATTGCAAGTGTTCTTTCAAATCTTTGATTTGTATTGATTGAAATCCTTTTTTATTAAACCAACAGATTTTTCAGAGTATCAAAACTGCTCCGACCTCTGTTTCTTCAACCGCCGTTTCTCTGTTGCTGGCGTGCAGAAACCATTACCTGGTTACTGCATTTTGTAGATAGTACTTCAAGGGCTTTGTAAGGTGAACACAACGCAGATAGGTTATAAGCTAGGAAGATTACTACACCTTCCTCCCCTTTTCTGTTTGGTCAGGGGTTAAAACTGTCACGGGTTTCCTGTCACGTTGCTGGATCAGCACGTTACAGGGTAGGGGGGGGGGGGGGGGGGAGTTTCCTGGTCCCACGCCATGAAAGATTGGGCGTGCGGACCGCGGAAATTCCCCCGCCATAGAGTACGTCACTGGGCGCGTTTCTATTGGTAAGACTTCTGTCGGTTATTCAGGCTCCATGTTATGGACCTCTGTTACAGGGAGTTTCAGAGCCTCCTCCTCAGGGAGTTCAGAGCCTCCTCCTCAGGGAGTTTCAGAGCCTCCTGTGAGTTCAGACCCTCCCTCCCAGTGAGGGAGCCTCCTCAGAGTTTCAGAGCCTCCTCCTCAGATTGTCAAGGTGAGTAGAATTTAAAAAGAAGTTCTGATCTGTTGTATGTGGTTGCAATGTCTTTTCAATCTATTGCTCACGTGGGAAGTCTCTCTGGGGGTTCTCCGTCCTCTCCTTTTTGGAGAGGTGGACGGGGTATTGTTTAGGGTTTCCCTGACTCCACGCCTTAAAGGTCTGTTGAGTCATGGGTTTCCCCCCGTCAAAGGGGTACGTCGCTCTCCGTCCCCTCTTATGGAGCATGGTTGACGGGGTGGTATTTCCCTCAGCCGCGTCGTATGGGACCCATGTCCGTATTATTTTTTCTTTTGTCTGTCAAAAATAAAAAATAAAAAAGCAGCTTCTTGTCGTTCTCCCAGGCGGCTTGGAGGAACGGTATCTGGTGTCTTGTTAGACTATCCATTGATGTGTTTTGGGTCTTGACGTGTACATAGTGCTGGCCCTGGGTGTTTCTGATAGCAATCACGCATGAGGCTTGCGCGCCTTGGTTGCTCATCATTAAAACAGCGTTTTTATGGGGCAACTGGGATGGAGTTTGTCTCTTCCGAGCGCCAGTTTACTAGGTTTGTCTCAACGAATTCTTGTTCATATCTGGGGGATGTTAACGGAATAGATCAAAGCATAGGTAGAGGGGTCTCACGCCCTTGGGGTGGGCCACTGAGCGCGGTACGAACGGGACCGTCTGGGTGGCGCCCTCTATAATGTTTTGGATCGACACGCGTACCTACCCCCCTCCTAGAGTTGGGGATGTCGGCGTGATTAGGGCACGGGACTGGTTCTGGTCACACCGGTCCAGGTCGCGTGAATATTAAAGGCAACCAACTTGTGTTCTGCTTTTCTCTGATTGGCCGCGCCCCCACGCGCAGGCAAGCGCAGTCGTCCCACGTCCCAAATGAAATCCAAGGAGCGCAAGCGAGCGGCAGCGCGGGCAACCAACTTGTGTACCATGGGCTGCTGTTCCAACGCACTTGTGTTGGGCTGCTGTTTCACTCGTGTATAAACAAAGCCCATACAGTTATGAAATGCGCTGAACTAGAAAGCGTAACGTTATTATGTTTCGCGTTTTTAACAACCAACTACCAGATTCACTCGTGTATAAACAAAGCCCATACAGTTATGAAATGCGCTGAACTAGAAAGCGTAACGTTATTATGTTTCGCGTTTTTAACAACCAACTACCAGATTCACTTGTGTATAAACAAAGCCCATACAGTTATGAAATGCGCTGAACTAGAAAGCGTAACGTTATTATGTTTTGCGTTCCATTGATTAACGCCATTACCTGCTGTGCTGTAGGAAGCAGAGGTACAGTAAGTTACAGTAGGTGTAGGTTACATGTTTAATCAAAGCCCATACAATTTTTTAGATGAATGATTGTGGATATAATATAGAAAACACATCATTATGATATTGTCAGAGGGAGAGGCATGACTTCGCGACAGCCATATTAGACACTCACTGTACATCAGTGTGGAACTGTAACGTTATATGTTATTTCGCCCGTGGAGGCTGCTGAGCCTGAAGCGCCAGCGGGGCGACGCGGTGGTTTATCCCCGGCTTTCGTGCGCCGCCGGCGGCTTGATACAGCTTCAGCAGCAGCAGCGGCGGTGCTCTGTTGTAGGAAGCCCTTCAATGACAGCGGCGCGCTCTCATATTTTGCGAATGCATAAACTATATCTTAAATTATGGCTATGTGTCTAATATGGCTGTCGCTTATCAATGACTTCGCGACAGCCATATTAGACACTCACTGTACATCAGTGTGGAACTGTAACGTTATATGTTATTTCGCCCATGGAGGCTGCTGAGCCTGAAGCGCCAGCGGGGCGACGCGGTGGTTTATCCCCGGCTTTCGTGCGCCGCCGCCGGCTTGATACAGCTTCAGCAGCAGCAGCGGCGGTGCTCTGTTGTAGGAAGCCCTTCAATGACAGCGGCGCGCTCTCATATTTTGCGAATGCATAAACTATATCTTAAATTATGGCTATGTGTCTAATATGGCTGTCGCTTATCAATGACTTCGCGACAGCCATATTAGACACATCGCCATAATTTAAGATATAGTTTATGCATTCGCAAATATGAGAGCTCTGTCATTGAAGTGGGTGGTGGCAGCATTACTAACAGTAGCGATTTTTATTGTTTTGTCATGACCAAACATAATCCCAACATAGATAGGAGGTGTACTGTATGTCAAATGTCGGTCATGTGGTGGAAGAGTTTAGTACAGTCACACAACAGAACACCGCTGTAGTACAGTCACACAACAGAACACCGCTGGTTCGACCAGCGCTCCTGCCGCGTCTCTCTTGCCGCAAGGGCGTGTGCTAGTGGATTGATTGATTGGCCGTGTGGCCAATCAGAGAAACGCTGAACGAAAAGCTGAACACAAGTTGGTTGCCTTTAATATTCACGCGTCCAGGTCAGTTAACCCGTTGTCCGCCGGGGACGCAGATCTGCTGTTCTGGTACCCTGAGGGACTTGTGCTTTTTTTCGGGGGGAAAAATGCCGGGTCGGCCCGGGTGTCACAGGGTTTGGCGTTATGGAGATGTTCGTGGTTGTGTTACTACGTATTACCCCTCACTGTTGCTTGGTCCATGTTGTGTTGTACCTTGAGCTGCGCTAAGGGGGCCTGGTCCTTCTCCATTCTTTTCGCCCCTCTCTTCTCCCGCTTACGCATGGCTGAGAGGGGGCTGTTGAGGTGGTTTTTATAGAACTCCTCTGGCATCCCTGTGTATGTCCCGGTCCGCCGGGCCCGGTCCGAAGTTGTTTTCGTCGACCCGTAGGCCTGGGATAACCCCTTTTTGAAAACTAAAACACTTGTACTGCGGTATAGCCAGTGTATACCCGCACGTGTGTTTTGGAGTTTTTTCCTGAGGGGTTATAGGAACAACCACCTCATGTTGAACCAAGAGGGTGGTTGATTCCCTGGTGTGTTGGAGCGGAGTCAACTCCCGGGTTACCCGGGAGTGTGCCCCAGCACGTTCATGACGTCTGCCAATCGTGTCAGCCTTCTCTGCCTCTGCCCCTCTAGAGCGTCGGGTTTTTTTTGTGGAGGCTTTGACATGGTGCTCAACAATGCCAGCATACGCCCCTTCCGCCGGGGTGCTGTTTTCAGTTGACCCCTTTGGCGCCTGTCTTGTCCGCAGTGCTCCAGGCTCGGGTCAAGTGCCTGCTGCCTGGATTGAGGGATCGGCCTCTTCTGGAGGTCGTCTCCCCGGTGCGCTGCCTGCTCCCGCTGTAGTGTAGCCTCTTGAGTGCTTCGAGTTACAGCCATGCTGACTGCCTGAGTATGTCAGGGTCAGTGAGCCAGGCGGCGTGCTATTGGGGGGAAGGGCCTGCTCTTGGATGGGCCCTGTCCGAATATGCTGGCAATGTGGGGGGCGGTGTCACTAGTGACTGCCTGGTGAAGTCTCGATGCTGTGGCGTCATTGGCCTCTCCGGGCCCCCTTTTTCCGGGGGGATCCAGTCCCTTCTGGGTCCGGGTCCTCCTTCGCGCTCCGTTGCTACGGCCTTGCCACGGGGTTGAGTTTAGCTCTTGACCCCGTGATTTTGGGGGTGGTAACGAGGTTTGTTCATTCCGTTCGTTCCCTGGTGGCATGCGGGTTGTGCGTGTGTGTAGTCGTGGGTACCTACCCCATGGTCTGCTCACCCTGTGCGTTAAATTGCTTGAGTTCCTCTTCGCGCAGTCGGATCCGTCTCCCTCCCGTCCTCCAATAGGGAGGGTTCCCTCCAATAGGGAGGGTCGGGGGGGCTCGGGTCCTCCCCGGTTCTGATGGTTGTGGGGGGCCTCAGTGGGGTACATTTGTCGGGCGTAAGCTCTGCTCAGCTCCTGTTGTGCAATAGACGCTGAGCAGAGCTATGTGAAATATAACGTACGGTTATGTATATTAAATAAGAACGATATTCCATTTGTTCCATCCAGTTTAATAAAGAAGAAAACAATATACAAATAAGTCTCGGATGACTGCAGGTGTATTTACAAGTAGCGTCTCAACTTCCTGTTCCGGTCGCTGCGCTACAGTGCAGGACCGTCTGTTATAGAGCTTTGGCATCTCGTATCGGCCATAGCAGGCAGGGATACTGCACGGGTGCGTTTTAGGAGGTCAAAACCCAGAGCCTTGTAATCCTCGTGCTCGGTGGTGAGAGTGAGGTTTACGTATGGCTGCGGGCTGGACGCACGCTTCATCCACTTGTCGCACATATCATCGTACAGGTGGTGAGCGAGGGGAAGTGTGCGTAACTCGCCATCTGTGCTGATTGTGCATAGCTCAACGAATGCTGCTGTCTGCTCGTCACACGTCCAGTCTGTCTCTCCGGGTGGGGGCCTAGTCGATCGGCCACCCAGGCAGGCCCTCTCGAGGTGATTCTGGCGGCCACACTTCCGACACTTTTTACCGTATGCTGGGCACTCGGCACGTCTGGTGTGCCACTGGGGTGTTTTGCCGTGGCCCACCTCGCCGCAGTGGATGCATACCCCTTCGGGCTTGGCCTTTGGTTTCTCTAGCCTGGCTCCTCCTCTGGCGCGGGTGTCCTGTTGTCTCACCCGCCTGTACGAACTGCTGACCGTGTCCGCGCTCTGAGGGTCAAGCAGGCGCGATGCCGAGCGCTTTCCAGACTCCTTAGCCTCGATATACTCGATCATGTCCTTTAGTGGCATGTTCTGGTTCTTCTCACCGAGCAGGTCGAGCTGTATTTCCGAATCTGCAATGCCACGGGCAATCACGTCTCGTAGGATCTCTTCCGTGAAGTCGTTGACTTGGTCGCACCCTGTCCTAGTGCATTTCATCTGGTACTTGCACGTGTCCGCCTGCCCCTTGATGCGGGCGTGGAACGACCGGATGGGCTCTTCATAACCCTGCCGCATGTTAGACAGGGCTGCCAGAGCTACCATGGTGTTCTCTGCGCGAACGGCGAGTGCCTTCATGGCAGCGAGGACGTCCTCCTCGTCGTTGCGCGCTAGGCTCCTGCCTGCCGCGCGTGTGAGGTCCTTCCTCAGATCCTCCTCGCAGCACTCCAGTAGCTGTGAAACTATGTCGGGCCCGACCAGCTTGGTGCCTGTTTTATACTCACCCCAGCGGGTTACGAAGTATGACCAGGCCTCGCCCGTTCCGGCCAGTGCTATGGAGGGACGCTTTAGCTTCTCCATTTTAGCATTTGCGCCCGGCGCCCAGGGGGCTGCGCCTGCGACATGTATAGTGGCGTGTACACTTAACATGGCCGCCACCACGGCCGCCGCTACATGCTCAGCTACATAGTCACAATCCTCAATAGGGCACTCTGCATTTATAAGCACCATTGTCAGTTATTTGGATGAATAATTAATAGCTTGCTTCCAATGTATAAAAATTACTTCAGACTACAGCTGTAGCTCCAAAAAAATTATCCCTTTTGGCATCTTCCGTTGGAACTAATAATAAAAGTCCACTATAATCCAATGAAAGCAAAAAAAAATCCATACCAATTGTCGACGTTAACAGTGTCCTGGTCCTTTAAGTCGACAAGGTGCCGTGTTGTTTGCCGACGGCTCCGTCGACTATCCGACTTTCTCCGGTCTGTTTGCGCACCTCGTCGTCCTCCTCTGATCCACAGTCCACTGATCATATCCGTTGGACTACATCCAGTTATTTGTATATAAATAAGAACGATATTCCATTTGTTCCATCCAGTTTAATAAAGAAGAAAACAATATACAAATAAGTCTCGGACGACTGCAGGTGTATTTACAAGTAGCGTCTCAACTTCCTGTTCCGGTCGCTGCGCTACAGTGCAGGACCGTCTGTTATAGAGGCGCTGTCTAGATATTCTCTATATATAACCATAGTTATATGAACATAGTGACGCCACTGCGGCCCTTGATCTTGCCTTGTGGTGAAAGATTGAGAAGGAGGTGAGTGTATGGCCACACCCCTTATATAGGTGGCGGATAGGGGTGTGGCCAGACAGATGGTACATTTGAGAGTTTTTATTCAGTGCACTGTAGTACTGACGTGAAGCATGTGCAATAGACGCTGAGCGTCACTATGTTCATATAACTATGGTTATATACATAACCGTACGTTCATGGAGTGCACTGCAGCGTCCATGATGGAAACAAAAAAAAGAGGAAGGGGGAGTGTGACCATGTCTTATAGGAGGACGCTGGGGCGGGGCCTGGTCAGGTGCATGGGTGCATTTGTTTTGTTCATGAGCACAGTAGGTGCTGGAGATAAGAGATATCTCATTATGGCGAAGAGCGAGACGTGAGGCCAGTAATGCTATATAACTAGCACACGATGGATGTAACCTAGCACACAATGGTGTAAACTAGCACAAGATGGGTGTAAATTGTTGTTGATTGCATTATGCAAATTAATTACAAAAAGTAGAACCCTGATTATTTCACAAATCTATTATTTCTCCACCACCCCCAGTGTGCAACAGTAATGGACCAACATCAGAATCAGAAAGTAAAGGCATTTCATACCAGTACCTACCAGCAAACAAGCATGTTTAATTTAGATATTGTGTTGACTGAAACTCCCACACAAACCTCTACAGCAAACCACAGCTCAATTAGTAGAGGGTTCTGTAAAAAAGGGGGGAGTCAGTCTCCATCTGAATCTCTATGTACAGGTAATCCATATGCTTCCAATCAAATTGATGTGAATGGGCTTTAACTAACGACAAGACAGAATAATACAGTCCCATCTGTTAAACCCCTGAGGCCTGGAAAACCACACTGACTGACTGTTTCCACCACGAACACTGCTCCTACTGTACTACTGTACTATACATTTCACATTTAATGCCTTCCTTTTTACCTGCTTTTCCCAATCAATCAATCAATCAATCAATCAATCAATCAATCAATCAATCAATCAATCAACCAATCAATCAATCAATCAACCAATCAATGAAAAGTGATTATACTTGCCCACTGCTATCACTGTGTACAACTGCCTTACACTGTAATCATAGTAATCATAACTACCTACCTCAAACTATAGTCTACTCATATAACTCTGTATGATAGCATGTACAATAGTGCTGTATATACCGTATGTATATATTTATATGTACTGTGTATATATTTCCATATCTGTCAATATAGTACCTGCATATAATTATTTATATTTATCTATTTATACACCTGCATATAACCCATATAACTCTTATAATCCTTTTTACATACCTGTAGATACTATATCTAAATCTGTACATATCCCTTCTAGCCTACTCTTACTAGTTACGCTGCTGGCCAGTATGACTTACTACCATAGTGTGTCTTTATACCTGTATCACAGTACATATTAATACTACAACTCTGTACATACATCTGATTAACACTATTACTCAGTAGTACTCATTTATATATTCTATACCCAGTTTAATCTCCTGTACATTGTATATTACTATTGCACTTTACTGTTACATTTGCACTCTGGTTGGATGCCAAACTTTGTGTGCTGTATGATGACAATACATTTGAACCAATCTAATCTAAAAGCCAATCAATGGTGAAGCAGGAATTAGGGAACTTTATGCTTTTACTACTACATTTCAAGGGAACTATTGTACATATTTACTCCACTACATTTATCTGAACCCATCAGTTATTAGTTACTTTGAGATTTTGCATAGAAAACATGGCAAAGATGTATGAAGATATACTATCACATTTGAAGCCTGTCAACGTCAAGAGAACGTAATCAGAGCAGCATAACTGGACCACATACCACTTTAACATAACCTTTAATCAGAGCAGCATAACTGGACCACATACCACTTTAACATAACCTTTAATCAGAGCAGCATAACTAGACCACATAATTATCACTTTAACATAACCTATAGAGGTCAATGGATCGAGGGTTGAACGCTCCCAAGCACTGGAACACAAACATCATGCATACTTTTACTTTAGATGCTTAACTCATTCAGGGCCAAAAATGAGATATCTCGTTTCTGAGAGCCAGCGGTTGAGCGCCAAAAACGAGATATCTCGTTTTTAGTTCCTTTTTCCTTTTTTTCTGTTTTCTCATACTAAACACTCGTGCAGGCCTTGTGAGTGTGGATTGGACCTGCAATGACGATTGAATCCTGCAAGGTGGCAGTATCACCTACCTTATTAACATGCATGGGCCAGCTTAGTGTGGGCCGCCCCACAGCACCCAAAGCACTAGGGACTCTAGTAGGGAGCAAGCAGCAGTGAGCAGGACAGCCAACTAACGGTCGACAATGGCGATCGCCTAGAGCGAACTATTGGATATTATGAAGAAGACAAAATGGATTATATGGATAATGATTATGGACGATAAGGTGCGTTTCCACCAGACTATGTTGGACTCAGCACTTCTGGTAAATCATAAAAATACTATAGTCAAACCGGCCGATGGCCCGAGCAGACTATAGACGAAGAAGACAACGGATGAGGGCCACCTAACGTTATATGTATTGATCCTGTTCTGATTCAAGACACTTGGACTCGGAGCGAGAGTGGAGTACCTTCTGACAAAGGTAACGTCTATTTCACGTCTATTTTACCGAACCCCATCCTGAAACAGGCTTTTGTAATGATCACAGTGTCGGAAAACCACCCCCCCCCCCCCCCCCCGATGCCTTTGTGAAGAAACATATGGTCGTGTTGTGGGAGACAATAATGGACAATAGAATTCACATTCACATTTTGTCACATCCATGTTCAATGTTATGCACAGGGTGTGGTTAGAGGGCATTGACGTTGTGTATGTAGTCACACGGGTTGACGTGATGACGTATTAGATTGTATTGCACGTGTATTGCATCTAACAACCTGCTGGCAGTCCGTTTGTTCCACACTCCTACATTGGTGACCCTGACTATCGTTTTTGGACGCTTCCAAGGACTGGATAAAAACAAACAAACATGAGTGTTAACGCTGTAGCAATCAAGCTACCGGAGTTCTGGGAGCAGCAGGCTGCCGTTTGGTTGGCGCAAACGGAGGCGCAGTTCGCTATACGGAGGATCACGGAGGATGATACAAAGTACTATTACGTGGTATCTGCGCTCAGCGATGCTAACGCATCCAGAGTAGCACATCTGCTCGGGAATCCTCCAGTCGATGGAAGTAAGTACGACACACTGAAAGATGTTCTGCTAGAAACTTTAGTTCAGACGGAGTCTGAGCGTGCACGTCAGCTACTGTCTTTGCCGGGCCTGGGCGATGCTAAACCATCGGAGCTAATGGATCGAATGTTGGCTCTACTACCAGGCAACCACAAGCCTTGTTTTATCTTTAAGGAGCTATTCCTACAGCAGCTACCTTGGCAAGTGCGGTCGGCTTTGGCTAACTCTCACATTAAAGACTATCGTGCATTGGCTAAAGAGGCTAATACGTTTTTCTCTGCTACACAACAGTGTCAGGTGGCTAATAATATTGTGTACCAGGTGGATGACTCTCCGCCCCCTGCTGTTGCTGCTGCCCTGTCCAGAGCCCCCGCCCCTGCCCAGAGACAAAAGCCCACAGGTATGTGTTTCTACCATGCACAGTTTGGCTATAAAACTAGAAGATGCCAACCCCCATGTAACTACCCCCATGCCAAGGTGTCGGGAAACGAGAGGGCCAGCACCCGCTAGCTACCATGAGTGTTGGCCATGAAGGCAGTTTATTATTTATTAGAGACACACTTTCTGGGCTGCGTTTTTTGTGCGACACTGGGGCCACTGTGAGCGTTTTACCCGCATCTGTTTTGGATATACAAGCCGGAGTACGGGGTTCACCACTAGAGGCGGCCAACGGCAGTCCCATACGGACCTATGGTGAACGGCATTTGACATTGTGTTGGAGGGGCAGCATTTCTCATGGACATTTGTTACCGCTGAGGTGTCTAACCCATTGTTACAGTAGGTGCAGATTTTAGGTTCCCATGGGCTGCTGGTGGACATTAAAAACCGGCACTTGGTCAGCGCAGAGACTTTTAGCTCATTCCCATGTGAACTCAGTGGTTTTAGCTCCTCAAGGCTGTCCAGTACCCTCACTGCCTCTGAGTTCTCAAGTATGTTGGCTTAGTTCCCACTTCTTACCATGCCAACCTTTTCAGCAGCTACAGGTAAGCACGGTGTGGAACATTATATACAGACTACAGGCCCGCCAGTACATGCCCGTGCACGGCGCCTGGATCCAGGTAAACTGGCTATTGCTCCCGCCTACCTCCGGTCAATGGTCTCTAACTACACACCCTCAAGACCCCTACGCTCTGCATCTTCTGGCCGCCTCAGACCTACTCCTATCCAAGCTCCGGGAGGGTCATCAAAGAGAAGTCGCCTATTCTCAGTCCTTGCCCCACAATGGTGGAATGAACTACCCACCCCAGTTAGGACAGCCGAATCACGTCCAATCTTTCGCGGTCGACTAAAGACACACTTCTTCAACCATTATCTGAATTAAAAAAAAATTAAAATAAAAAAAATCTAACCCTAACTAACCGTACTGTCATGCACTTGTCCTAATAAACTAACCTACACTGTAGCACTCAACACTTTGATGAACATTGTTGCTCAGCTGATAGAGTTGTGCCCTTCCTGATGGCTTGTCGTATAGAACTTGTAAGTCGCTTTGGATAAAAGCGTCAGCTAAATGACTAAATGTAAATGTAAATGTAAATGATGCTTATACATGCATCATACAAAACATGACATCACAACACATCACATGTACCATTTAACATTTATATACATAACAGACTCATACAACATGCTGTCTAGGTTAAGTATAGTCCCTTTTGAGCAGGGCCGCCTGGGAGAAATGCGAGGCCCTGTGCGAGATTTAAACGCGAGCCCCCCCCCCCCCCCCCCCCCCCCCCAAACGTTAAAAAAAAAATATATATATATATATATAATTTTTATTTTTTATTTTTTCATACAGTCAACATATTCTTAAATAATAGCGCTGCCCGAGGCTGGGCATGATACAGTCAACATATAGCAAGAGAGAGAGCGAGAGAGAGCTCCCGTTCTACAGTCAATATACAGTGTACAGAGAGAGAGAGAGAGAGAGAGAGAGAGAGAGAGAGAGAGAGAGAGAGAGAGAGAGAGAGAGAGAGAGAGAGAGAGAGAGAGAGAGACATTGGAAAGAAATTGAAATGCTATTTGGCCCTAAACAGAGAGTGTGGCAGAATACCTGAGCACTGTGACTGAAGATCCTTGACTAGGTACAGACTCAGCGAGCACAGCCTAGCCATCGAGAAAGGCTGCCATAGGCAGACTGTGTGTGTTAGAAGAGAGAGAGAGAGAGAGAGAGAGAGCATGTGTGTTTGTCGTGTGTGTGTGTGTGTGTTAGAGAGAGAGCATGAATGAGAGAGATAAGCAAAGATGAGCCCCTAAAGGATATTCAACTTTTAATGGAAGAACAAAACAGGAGGAAAAGATAACTTCACAAAGGCAACATGAATATACATAGGTCCAAAAGGACAAAGATCAACACTTAAATCCAAAGAGAAGAGGGTCTATACCAGAGAAAACAAAGCAGCAAGGAGCCAATGGCCGACATCAGCTAAATAGGCTAGCCAGGTACTGACACCAGGCCACACACAGCTTTGGCCAACGGCCCAACGCTACCCAAGCTACACAAACGACCAAGACAATTCACACACAGCACATGTCGTATCTCCAAATGTTGTGAAGTAACATATGTTTTGCCTGGAAAAAAACATCCTTATTAACAAAACATTCGGGAGGGAAAGGAAGGAAGAGTGGGGTAATGTCATGACATTTTCATTCATCTTACCTGCACCAAGGAACGCAGGGCGAAAGGCCGCAACACAGGTCTCCACGTTGACGAAAGGCCTCTCGCTGGCGGGACAAAAAGAAGCTATGGCCGGAGCCTTGTCATGGTGCAGGCCCGACTACATCTTCTGTCAAAGATGATGTCGTAGTCAGAGTGCCAGAACCCCCTGCTATTCTCACGGCTAATGTCAATGGTCGTAGCACAAGCTAACAGCTAACTCTAGGCTAACTGATAGCATCAAACTAACGTTCCCAGCCGAGCGCAGCCGGCAGCTAACGTCGTAGCTAAACAGCTAACTGGCTAACAGTTAGCTCAACCCGGCTATCGCTAACCATTAGCTAACGCAGAAGCAAGCTATGCGGCTACCACTGAAAAACTGTACAACGTGAGAAAAGCAATACAGGTGCTGACACCAGGCCACACACCGTTAGCTACTAGTACTACAACAGCTAGTCGGCCAGTTTGGCTCCAGAGAGAGAGAGAGAGAGAGAGATATCCACGGCGGGAATAGAATAGAGTGCATTAAAAACTCACCAAACGTCCAAGAGGATGGAGACAACCGCGTGGAGTTGACGAAGTTCATCTGCCGAACGACCATCCTCTTCATCTTGGCTGCACGCGCTGTCTCTAGGTTAGCTAACGCTAGTTAGCCTTTAGCTAAGCTAGCTACTAGCCGACATCATCATGGCTATATCCCGAATGAACCACACTTAATATTATAACGTAGCTAAAGCTAACTAGCTGTCCCTGTCTTTAGCCGGGATGGCTAGCCTGACTGAACTGTCTAACATGCAACAACTTTCATCTTCAGTCCATCTGCCGAACGATGTCCTCTTCATCTTGGCTGGCATAACCTCCAATGTTGCACGCGCGAAATAGTCAGACGCTAGTGATGGGTCGGTCATGAGCGACTCGTTCATAAGAGCCGATTCATTGCCGTGAGCGTGAGTCGAATCGCTCACGTCTGGCAATGAGTCGGTTCACGCCCCCCCCCCCCCCCCCCCCCCCGGCACGGACACAGACACACACAATGAACTCAACAGACGCTACCTGGCTGTAACCCCTCCCCTCATTGAAACCAATTCTGCTGCCTGCAGAGCCTCAGAGCCAGGAACGTGTCTAATGTGAAATATATAAGCATATAAGCAAAACTAGATTTTAGGTCTGTGATGAAAAAGGGCCTCGCGGGAAGGGGGGCCTCGCAAAAAATAAAAAAAATTATAAAAAAAATAATAAATAATTTTTTTTTTTTTTTTTTTTTGCGAGGCCCCCCTTCCCGCGAGGCCCTGTGCGACCGCACTGCTCGCACACCCCCTGAGGCGGCCCTGCTTTTGAGCCATGTCTTCAGGCTGGACTTGAATCTAACGGCATTGTCTACGATTTTCAGGTCACTGGGCAGACTGTTCCAATAGATAGCTGCTGAATACAGAAATGACTCCTTCACCATACAGCTTCTGAATCTGACTGGCACAAAGTCAGTTGAGCTGCGCCTAGTTGGGTATGCATGGGTGTCCCTGATTCAGTTGAAGTAGTTGTTGAAGTACACTGGCACTACCCCGTGCATTATTCTGTGAAATAGGCACATCCCTATCTGGTTTACTCTGTCTTCCACCTTAAGCCATCTCATGATCTCAAAGTGTGATGGGTCAAGGTGGGTTCGGGCAGGTAGCCTTAGTATTACCCTGATTAGCTTGTTTTGTGAAGTCTGTAGTTTTATTTTCTGACTTTTGGGGGCACTGTTGTACCAGGAGCCACACGCATAGTTATAGTGACACTGTATGAGTGCTCCAGCAAGAATATTCATCGCTGACTGATCTAGAAAATGAGAGATTCTGGCTAGCTATCTAGTCCTGTTATTGATCTTTGTAAGTGCTTGGTGAGCCATGCTTTCCCCTGATAAGCTGTTTTCCAGGACGCAACCAAGATATTTCACAGATGTTTTGTCTGTGAGAACAATATCTCCTATTCTAATGTTAAAACCTGGCGATTTTCTGAGCCTGACCTTTGACCCGAATAGAATGGACTCAGTCTTCCCCACGTGGAGGGACAGCTTGTTGTAGCCTAGCCAGTCGCTAACCTTCTCTAGTTCTGCACTCAATGTCTGCTCAACCACTTGTTTGTCTTTGTGAGACACTAGTAAGGCGGAGTCATCCGCGTATAAAATGGAGTGCCTCTGCATCGTGTGCCGGTCCAATAGCCCCTGGGCCTCGCCACTCCATATGGTGCCAATGCCCGCCGGAGGTTGGCGCCTGTGTGGTGATTATCGGTGCCTGAATGATGCTACGACCCCTGACCGCTATCCTATATGCCTGAATTCTTTTACTAACGGATTTCCAGTTCCGCGTTCGCGTTCTGCGCTCTGATTGGCCACTGACGTTTCTGGTTGCGCCAATCGTGTGACGGCAAGTTCTGCCACCGGTTAAGCTTAGGCACTCTTTTGAAGTTGGTTAAGGTTAGAGTTTGTCTTAGAGCAGGGAGATAGAACACCAGCCCTGATTCCAAACTCTAACCTTAACCAATTTCGAAAGAGTCGCCTAAGCTTAACCAGTGATAAACTAGGCGTTAGGTAGTTTGCTGCTGTTCGAGGCGGAAATGGGCGCGCCACACGATTGGGCGCACATGTCACATGACCAGAAACGTCAGTGGCCAATCAGATTGCACCAGAAATGTCAGTGGCCAATCAGATCGCAGAACACGAACGCGGAACTGGAAATCTGTTAGTAAAAGAATAGATGCATCCTATACCGCACATTCAGGACTTTTCATCTCGCCTGGCGGGGAAGGTCATATTTTCTAAGGTTGACCTGGTTTGTGGTTATCACCAGGTGCCGGTGCAGTCACAGGACATTTCCAAGACCGCGTAATTACCCCTTTTGGGCTCTTTGAGTTCCTCTGCATGCCTTTTGGTCTCAAGAACACTGCCCAAGCATTTCAGCGCCTCATGGACAGTGTGTTAAGGCAGGGGTTCCCAAACTTTTCAGGCCAGGACCCAGAAAATAAGGCGTCAGAGAGCCGCGGCCCAATGCACATCGTCAGGCTTTTCTTTTTTTTTTTTTTTATTGCCAGGCGACCGATTTTTTAAGCCAAATATCACTTCAATCCTATTAAGTTAGTTCAAGTTAGTTATTCATTTATATGTGCTATTTATGAGAGGGCTAACTTGTTGCAAAATAATAATGATAATAATAATAGCCTCATTAAAATACTATTGTTGCTTCGGTTGTTTTCAGCGTTTTATGTGCATAAATGTTCGTTGAAATAAGTAGATTTTTCGTTTTTGTTTATTTATTAAGTTAATATAAAACCATATAGTCACATTTTAGAATACAATAGAATAGAATTTTAGAATACAACTAGAAACACTGTCCTGGCCTGCTTCTAAGTTCAGTGGCCAAAAAAAAAAAAAATTGTTTTTTTTGGAAATCATCTCGCGGCCCACCCGTGGCTGCTCGCGGCCCACCTTTGGGTCGCGACCCCGACTTTGGGAACCACTGTGTTAAGGGACCTGCCTTTCCTGTTCACTTACTTAGATGACATCCTCATCACCAGCTCCTCCAGGGCTGAACACATGGTTCACCTCCGCACACTTTTTGAGCGCCTGAGTCAGCATGGCTTGATTATTAACCCAGCCAAGTGCCAGTTTGGACTACAAATAATTGATTTCCTGGGGCACCACGTCACAAAGGATGGGGCAGTGCCTCTGCCATCGAAAGTGCAGGCTGCGAGCGAGTTTCCGCAGCCCCCCACCATCCGGGCACTACAGGAATTTTTGGGTATGGTGAATTTTTACCATCGCTTTGTGCCTGGGGCAGCCCAGCTCATGCAGCCCCTCTACGAGGCACTCAAGGGCAAACCTGCTAAGCTCACTCTCACTTGGACAGAGGAGATGGATGGAGCTTTTAAAAACACCATGCAAGCCCTAGCTAGGGCGGCCATGTTGGTGCACCCATTACCTGAGGCGCTGATCGCTCTCACAACCGACGCATCGGATTATGCTGTTGGGACAGTGTATGAGCAGCTAGTCGATGGTCACTGGCAACCCCTCGCCTTTTTTAGTTGGCAGCTCAGAGCCAGTGAGCGCAATTACAGCACCTTCGACCGGGAGCTCCTCAGGCTCTATCTTGCGGTACGGCATTTCCATTCCCTGTTGGAGGGCCGACCATTCACAGCATTTGTCGATCATAAACCGTTGACCTTTGCTATGGCCAAGGTCTCAGAGCCATGGTCCGCTCGCCAGCAACGCCAGTTGTCCTCCATCTCGGAGTTTACAACAGACATCCAACATGTTGCCGGGAAGAACAACCCTGTCGCCGACTGCCTCTCTTGTGCTATCATCAGTACGGTCCACCTCGGGATTGATTATGCACAGATGGCAGCCGATCAGCTTTCTGACAAGGACGTCCAGGCATGTAGGACCACCGATACAGGTCTTCAGTTGGTGGACATCTCTTTTAATGACACTGATTCCACGCTCCTGTGTGACATCTCACTTGGGCAGCCTCGCCCTGTTGTCCCTGCCGCTTGGAGAAGGCGGGTTTTCGACGCCCTTCACTGCCTTTCTCACCCGGGCAGGAAACCGTCTCAGCAGTTGGTGGCAGCCAAGTTCATCTGGCACGGTCTTAAAAAGGATGTTCGAGATTGGGCTAATGCTTGTCTGGAGTGTCAACGGGCCAAGGTGCACCGCCACACCAAGGCCCCACTAGCCCCTTTCAATGTGCCTGAAAGGCGGTTTGATCATTTGCACATAGACTTGGTTGGGCCACTGCTGCCATCACACGGTTGCACCCACCTCCTTACCATGATTGACAGGACGACTCGTTGGCCAAAGGCCATTCCGCTGTCTTCAACTACATCTGCCGACATTGCACAAGCATTCATCGGCACCTGGGTTGCCCGTTTGGGTGCTCCATCGGACATAACCTCCGACCAAGGGCCTCAGTTCACATCGGAGCTCTGGAATGCTGTGGCCCAGGGTCTCGGGGTGAAGCTGCACCGCACAACAGCTTATCACCCTCAAGCCAATGGACTGTGCGAGAGGTTTCATAGGTCAATGAAGGCCGCATTCAGGGCCAGTCTCCGGGACAATGGGTGGGTTGACAGACTTCCGTGGGTCATGCTGTGCCCCCGATCAGCCCCTAAGGAAGATCTTCAGTCCTCCTCAGCCAAACTGGTTTATGGGCAGCCATTGCAAGTCCCTGGGGATTTTTTTTCTGTCTGTTTTTCTGGACAATGCCAAGGTATTTAGGCCGGTGCCTACGTCACAGCACATTGTGCCACAGGCTTATATTCCACCTGATCTCCATACAGCAAAGTACGTCTTTGTCTGCCATGATGCCCATCGGTCGCCACTACGGCCACCATATGAGGGGCCTTTTTTGTGTTCTGGAAACAGGGGACAAGTCATTTGTAGTCGAAATAGGAGGGAAACCGGACCACATTGTCTTTTGTATGAGAGGGTAGGCTGGCCATCTCTCTCGTTGCGACGTAGTTATCATGGGTATCTTTTTATCTACAAAACAATTATTGGCAAACTTCCACCTTATATTACATCTTTGTTGGTCTGGAGTGCTGTCACCTACCAAACTCGTTCGAATGATCGGCTTGTGCTCAGGGTGCCTCGAGTTCGGTCTGAGCTTGGAAAATCTGCCATCTCCTACGATGCTCCATACACATGGAATACCCTGCAAAAGACTCTAAAGCTCGGAACATTCCCGTCATTCATGGAGTTTAAAGGCATTGCACTTGACCTATGTACTGAATCATGTAATTGTTTTTAATCCATCATTGTAGTAATTGTAATTCATTGTAATTATTAACTGTTATGATACAGTATTTGTGTCCTTTGTTAACTCGTCATCACTGTAAATGAGGGAAACCTCAGTGCTTTCACGAGTATAAATAAAGGTTTGAAATGAAAAACATTTCAGTGGACCATCTGAAACCAGCTCATGTGGACCTGGACCATCCGGTTCCTGTAGCTCAGCCGGCCGCGGCTCGGCCGCACTCCAGCCATCAAAACCTCAGACCACCGTCCAGGGTCTACGGGTTCCACCATGACACAGGATTTTCCCCTGGCCGTTAAGTCCTCAGGCCACTGGTGGTCACTGGTCCCATCGCTACACAGACTCTGGACAGCCGAAGCCGTTTCGGCAGGATTTTACGGGGTCCTCAATGGCTCATGCTGCCAGTTCTTGTGAATTCTGGGGGGGCGCATGTGGGGGACAATAATGGACAATAGAATTCACATTCACATTCTGTCACATCCATGTTCAATGTTATGCACAGGGTGTGGTTAGAGGGCATTGACGTTGTGTATGTAGTCACACGGGTTGACGTGATGACGTATTAGATTGTATTAAGGAGGTGGAAGTAAACATTGCACGTTACGTGTATTGCATCCAACAACCGTCTGGCAGTCCGTTTGTTCCGCACTCCTACAGTGTACCTTCTGACAAAGGTAACGTCTATATTACATCTATTTTACCGAACCCCATCCTAAAACATGCGTTTGTAATGATCGCAGCGTCGGAAAACGACCCCTCCCCCCTCCCAGCTTTGTGAAGAAACAAGGTCATGTGTTTACCTTTGACCTGGCAATAATAGGTTTCAGGCGAGCAGCCGCGAGATTTACGCATACGCAAATCTCGCAAATGGGGCGACAGTGGCTCGGGAGGTAGAGCAGTCGTCTGGCAATCCGGAGGTTCCCGGTTCGATTCCCGCTCCTCCCGGGCAGCGTGTCGATGTGTCCTTGAGCAAGACACTTAACCCCTAATTGCTCCCGATGAGCAGGTTGGCACCTTGCATGGTTGCCTCCGCCGTCAGTGTGTGAATGTGTGAGCGAATGTGTGAGTGAATGGGTAAAATGTGAGTAACAAATTGTAAAGCGCTTTGGATAAAAAAAAGCAGCCATTTACCATTTACCATACGCGGCACAAAACACACTATATCTTACAATCTAGAAAACCAGCCTGGATTATTGTGAAACGGGACGATGTTTAGCGTGGTATAGCGCACAAACGAAGGTATGTAGAAATGAACAGTTTTGTCCCTGTTGACTATAAATAGTGCCTGTCAAATGAGCCATACTATAAGCCAGGTGATTATATGCTCTGACTCGGCTGCTGCACTGATGGCTCTGAGTGCAGGTGGGTCTAAAGCTCGCCCTGATCTCATTCAGGAAATAATGTTGGTTTTATATAGGATTGCGAAGGCAGGCTGGTCAGTGGAGTTTTGTTGGGTCCCGGGGCACGCTGGGATTGCGGGGAATGCGATGGCTGACTCCCTTGCCAAACAGAGCCTGGGAGGGGAGGAAGAGATAGGCATTTCAATGGGAAGAGTAGAACTCAGAGAGAAGATAAAGAAAGGAGTTGAGGCTGAGTGGCAGGCTGAGTGGGAAAGGGGGACCAAGGGAAGGCACTATTTCTCTCTGCAGCCTCGGGTCAAGATCAAGGTGGATGGATATGGGTCAAGGAGTGATAGGGTGAAGATGTGTAGACTGAGGCTGGGACACTGTGGGTTGAACAGTAGCTTGTGCATTGTGGGCAAACATCCAGATGGGGTGTGTGAATGTGGAGAGACTGAAACTGTCGGGCATGTCTTCCTAAAATGTGAAAGGTATAGGAAAGAGAGGGAAATCTTTTATAAAAGTCTGGTAGAGTTGGGAGTCTCTTCCTTCTCTCTTAAATCATTATTTGGCATGGATAATGAGAACCACCAGCTGATCACAGAGGCAGTGCTGACATTTCTGCATGCTTCAGAGTTGTACCAGAGGATATAGCGTTAGTGTATGTATTAGTATTGGACAGGCAAGAGGAGCAGAGAAGAAGGAGAAAGTGTGAGTTGAAGAGGCCTAAAGATGGCACACCACTAGTGTAGTATAAGAACTGAGGAGGGAAGAAATACGCCAAGAAGAAGAAGAAGAAGAAGAAGAAGAAGAAGAAGAAGAAGAAGAAGAAGAAGAAGAAGAAGAAGAAGAAGAAGAAGAAGAAGAAGAAGAAGAAGAAGAAGAAGAAGAAGAAGAAGAAGAAGAAGAAGAAGAAGAAGAAGAAGAAGAAGAAGAAGAAGAAGAAGAAGAAGAAGAAGAAGAAGAAGAAGAAGAAGAAGAAGAGATCATCAAAAGAAGTGCGGAGGGCAGTAATACGCCACGATGCGTCTACACTGCCGGAAATTCTAAAGAAGAAGAAGAAGAAGCTCTCAGATCTCAGAAGACCAAGTGAAGATATCACTTGTTGTTTCCGGCTACTTGTCTGTAAGCTTGAATATATTCTGTAGATACAATTTAAAATCCCCACATGGAAAAGGAAACAATGTCCTGTACAATCCTTAATGAGCTGCGTCTGGAGGGAAGGTTCTGTGATGTGGTTATTAAAGTCAACAGCACTGAGTTGAATGCCCACAAGGCCCTCCTGTGTGACTGCAGTGACTATTTCAGGTAAGTTTAGCTTGGTTCAGGTTAGCTTGATTCAGGTTAGCTTGGTTAGTAAACAGATACCATACTGTACTTTTACTGTAAACAGATACTATACTGTACTTCTACTGTAAAAAGATACTATACTGTACTTCTTTTTTTTATACAATATTTTTATTGGGTTTTACAGTACACATTTCAGGTTTTCATTGTCGTCAGTTATTCTTAATTCCTTTTCTCCACAAGTTTATACGTATACCCACATACCCCCCCCCCCTCCCCTTTTCTCTCTCTTAGCATCTTTGAGTTTGTTTTTACTGTTGTTATACAGAAATAATACGTACATTCATTGGTACCTCCAGTAGAATAGCTTGTACATAAATAAAAATAATTGAAAAGAAGAAAAGAACATTTTAATAAAAATAAAAATAAATATAAATAAATGACATCTTTATAACACCTTCAATGACGTGCCTCCGCTCTTCCCCGGGGTCTGGGTCACGACTGACCGCGGGAGAGAGTGGGGGGACTCATCCTATAGCAGCCCTCCTATATCTTCCCTTCTCAGATATTCATTAAATGGTTTCCATATATCCTCGTAAACCTCTATATTGTTCCTGAGGATATTATGTTATTCTCTCCATAGACATGCATTGTGCCATGTTCTTAATCCAAGCACCGATTGTGGGTGCGTCTATTTTCTTCCAATTGAAAGCTATTGTTCTTTTTGCCTGCAGTATAGCAAAATCAATACATTTAAATTGTTTGGTTCTCAGGTTCAAATTTATTGGATATAAATGTAGCAATATCATTTTGGAGTCTAATGGGATATTCACTGACAGGATATCTTTGATTTTATTCACCACCTCCCCCCAGAACTTCTTGATTTTGTCACATTCCCAAATATGTATAAAAGTTCCCCGATCCTCGGTACATTTAAAGCAACTGTCTGGTGTGTTGCTGTTGTATTTATTCAGTTTGACAGGGGTTATATAAGTCTGCATCAGCCATTTGTATTGAAGTAGTTTTAAGCTAGTGTTGGCTGTTTGTGTCTGAGCCTCCTCGCATGCTCTGTTCCAGTCCTCGTTTGAGATCTCCTCTCCCAAGTCCAGCCTCCATGCCTCCAATCTAGATATTGACGTCTCATCTGAACCAGATACAAGCCAGTTATAGAACATTGATAACAGGCCTTTGCTGTTGCAGTTCTTGATGATAATTTGTTCTAAAGATGAAAGTGTAGGAATTGCCAGTGATTGGTTTTGCAGAGAGGAAATGAAACTTCTCAGTTGCAAGTATTTAAAGAAATGCTTCCTTGGGATGCTGTATTTTATTGATAGTTCCTCAAAAGACATCAAGACCCCCTCTTTGTAAAGGTCAGATATTTTACTTATTCCTTCTTTTGTCCATAGTTTGAATCCGGCATCCAGTTTGCCTGGTTTAAATGAGACGTTTCCCCAGATTGGGCTGAATTGTGACATGGAGTTATTTATTTTCATAAATTTCTTTACCTCATACCATACATTAATCATGTTAAGCACTATGGGGTGTGTAGTATGTTTTCTTAAATATTTTGGCTTAGCTGAATACATGTATAAATGTAGTGGTAGTTGCATTGGGTATGCTTCCACTTCCATCCATGATGGTGGGTCTTCCTTAGAAAAATAAAACATTACAGTTCTCAATTGTGCAGCCAGGTAATACCAATGAAGGTTAGGACAGGTCAACCCCCCTGCATCAAATGGAAGGTACAACAGAGATAGGCGGACTCTAGGACATTTCTTACGCCATATACATTTTGAGATGAGAGACGCAATCTTTCCGAACATTCCTACCGGTGGTGCCAGAGGGATGTTTTGAAATAAGTATAGGAACTTTGGTAGTATGGACATCTTTAGTATGTTTATCCTCCCTATCACAGAGATGGGCAAGAACATCCATCTCTCTATGGATTTGAATACAGAGTCTATCATAGGTTCATAGTTTATTGATGCTATATTTTCTATTTGTGGTAATATTTTGATGCCCAGATAGGTGAAACTGTTCGAGAGCTTGAAAGGGAATTCTTGTTGGTCAGCGGGTTGTCTCTCATTGTCATTAAGCAGCATAAGTGATGATTTTTAGGCGTTCAATTTATATCCGGAGATACTACCAAACTGATCAATTATATCAAGCAGTGCGGGTATCGATGTGTCTAGGTTTTTTAGGAACAAAATTACATCGTCCGCAAAAAGGGCTATTCTGTGATCGTTATTACCGATTTCAATCCCATGTAGCTGTCTGTTAGCCCTGATTGCTATTGCTAACGGTTCGTTAGCTAAAATGAACAAAAGCGGTGATAAAGGCGAGCCTTGAGGGCAACCCCTGGTGATATTAAAGGGTTTAGATGTCACTTCGTTCGTAATAGAACATTCTAGAACATTTGTGATGTCACAGTATGTTGTCATAATCAAACATTCTAGAACATTGTGATGTCACAGTATGATGTCATAATCAAACATTCTAGACATTTGTGATGGCAAATGTTCTAGCATGGTCTATTATGACATCACAGTATGATGTCATAATAGACCATTCTAGAACATTTGCCTACAGTATATTCAACAATTTTCTCAGAAGCTCTCAGATCTCAGAAGACCAAGTGAAGATATCACTTGTTGTTTCCGGCTACTTGTCTGTAAGCTTGAATATATTCTGTAGATACAATTTAAAATCCCCACATGGAAAAGGAAACAATGTCCTGTACAATCCTTAATGAGCTGCGTCTGGAGGGAAGGTTCTGTGATGTGGTTATTAAAGTCAACAGCACTGAGTTGAATGCCCACAAGGCCCTCCTGTGTGACTGCAGTGACTATTTCAGGTAAGTTTAGCTTGGTTCAGGTTAGCTTGATTCAGGTTAGCTTGGTTCAGGTTAGCTTGGTTAGTAAACAGATACCATTCTGTACTTTTACTGTAAACAGATACTATACTGTACTTCTACTGTAAAAAGATACTATACTGTACTTCTTTTTTTTATACAATATTTTTATTGGGTTTTACAGTACACATTTCAGGTTTTCATTGTCGTCAGTTATTCTTAATTCCTTTTCTCCACAAGTTTATACGTATACCCACATACCCCCTCCCCCCTCCCTTTTTCTCTCTCTTATCATCTTTGAGTTTGTTTTTACTGTTGTTATACAGAAATAATACGTACATTCATTGGTACCTCCAGTAGAATAGCTCGTACATAAATAAAAATAATTGAAAAGAAGAAAAGAAAATTTTAATAAAAATAAATATAAATAAATGACATCTTTATAACACCTTCAATGACGTGCCTCCGCTCTTCCCCGGGGTCTGGGTCATGAATGACCGCGGGAGAGAGTGGGGGGACTCATCCTATAGCAGCCCTCCTATATCTTCCCTTCTCAGATATTCATTAAATGGTTTCCATATATCCTCGTAAACCTCTATATTGTTCCTGAGGATATATGTTATTCTCTCCATAGACATGCATTGTGCCATGTTCTTAATCCAAGCACCGATCGTGGGTGTGTCTATTTTCTTCCAATTGAAAGCTATTGTTCTTTTTGCCTGCAGTATAGCAAAATCAATAAATTTTAATTGTTTGGTTCTCAGGTTCAAATGTATTGGATATAAATGTAGCAATATCATTTTGGAGTCTAATGGGATATTCACTGACAGGATATCTTTGATTTTATTCACCACCTCCCCCCAGAACTTCTTGATTTTGTCACATTCCCAAATACAATGTATACAAGTTCCCCGATCCTCGGTACATTTAAAGCAACTGTCTGGTGTGTTGCTGTTGTATTTATTCAGTTTGACAGGGGTTATATAAGTCCGCATCAGCCATTTGTATTGAAGTAGTTTTAAGCTAGTGTTGGCTGTTTGTGTCTGAGCCTCCTCGCATGCTCTGTTCCAGTCCTCGTTTGAGATCTCCTCTCCCAAGTCCAGCCTCCATGCCTCCAATCTAGATATTAGATGAAAAAATTTACAATTCCCGCACTCACTTTTTCTCTGCTTTTATTGTCAACGTTTCGGCTATTCAGCCTTCATCAGGACAGTGGCATGAAACAATGAGGTCTCACATTCATTTTATACAATTCCAAGGTCTGTTTTGGTTGATTGCATAACAGGGAGCACCTGTGCCTTCCTGTCAATAAACCAATTGGTTGAGCTTGCAGCCCCACTGGGTACTGCAGCAAAAAGAGAGACAGAGTTAGAAATGCAATGATTCAACTTCAGAACAAAACATTTTTGAAACATCGAACAGTCATATTTACAACACAATATAGTTTAGCATATTTAATATACAGCAATATGACCGAATCATTGTGAAACATTAAACCATCATCAATGGGATTCAGTGGAACAGTTTACAAACACACACTTAAATCCAGTTCATCATTGAGTCCAAAGGTGGTCCCAAATGTTTGAAGTTCCGTTATCCAATAGGCTTCTCTCTTGAGAAGCATCTGTTTCAGATCCCCCCCACGTCTAGAAAGGACCACTTTTTCAATACCACAGTAACTGAAAGCTGTGATTGGATGGTTGGCATCTTTAAAGTGGATGGCTATAGGGCTATCTGGATTATTATTACGAATAGCTGAACGGTGTTCAGATATTCGTGTTTTTAGTGCTCTTGTTGTCATTCCAACATAGGCTTTGGAGCAGCTGCATTTTATTAGATAAATGACCCCAGTTGTTGAGCATGTTATAACTCCACGAATTTTATAGATTTTCCCTGTAAGAGGGTGTGAGAAAGTCTTACTTCTAGTGGTACAATTACATTGTGCACATCGTCCACACTTGTGGTTGCCATCAGGCAGAGATGGCATGCTGCTTGATCTTTCAAATAAACAGTCTGCATGTACAAGTTTGTCTTTCAAATTCTTTCCTCTACGGTAAGTAATTATTTGTGGAGAATCAAATAAGTGGCCTACATTAGGATCACTTGAGAGGATATGCCAGTATTTCTTGATAGAATGTTTTATTTCATGTGATCTATCAGTATAATTAAGAACACAGACAGCTGATGGCTTTCTTTTTGTCTTTCTACCCCCTTGTGTTTTTGTTTTTACTTTCTGAAGGGCCCTGTCTATGCATTCATCTTCATATCCTCTTTGTTTAAAACGTGATTTCATTACCTCAACTTGGTTGTCAAATCGTTCTTTTGTGTCACAGATTCTTTGCAATCTATGGAACTGTCCTATTGGAATAGCTTCTTTCACATATTGTGGATGGTAGCTCTCCATGTGTAAAAGGTTGTTCCTATCTGTAGGTTTTCTAAAGAGATCTGTCACTAATTTGCCATTTTCTTTTGTGATACATATATCTAAGAAGTTGACAGTGTGGTTGTTATATTCCAGGTTAAAAGTAAGAGATTCACTTTTGCTGTTTAACCAGTCTGTGAATTCTATAAGTAGTTCTGTTGATCCCGTCCACAAAAATAGAACATCATCTATATATCGTTTCCAATATTTGATGTATTGCAGGTATGGGTTCTCTGTACTATCTAGAATATTTGTCATTTCAAACAGTCCAACGTACAAGTTTGCATAGTTAGGAGCCATTGTGGTTCCCATGGCAGTTCCTTTGATCTGCAGGTAAAAATCTCTATCAACACTGAAATAGTTCTTAATTAGTACCAGTTCAGCTGCCTCAAGTAAAAATCTATTAAATTGTGCATTACTGTCTTCTTTGCTGTTCAGAAAGATCTTTAGGGCCTCTAACCCCCCTTGGTGGGGTATATTGGAATAGAGACTTTCGACATCTAGTGTACACAGTATAGTAGATTCAGGGACATGTTCAATGTTTCTCAATGACTTAAGTACATAATTTGTGTCTTTGACAAAGGTTGGCAGTTTGAAAACAAATGGCTTTATGTAGTGATCAACAAAAACTGAAAGTGGTGCTGTAATCGAACCTATTCCAGCCACAACCGGTCTTCCAGGTGGATGTTCAATGGACTTATGGATTTTTGGTAGCGTGTATAATACTGGTATAGTTGGTGACTTTGCATACAAGAAATCAAAATTCTTCTTTGTGATAACTTTGTTGTCTAAGGCTATCTCCAAAAATTCTTTTACTTCCTTTTGAAATATTTTGGTTGGATCACCTTTCAGTTTTCTGTAATAGTTTTCATTTGACATTTGTCTCTCAATTTCAGCTCTGTAGTCACTAATGTTCTGAACTACAACGGCTCCTCCCTTGTCTGCACTTTTGATTATTATTGTCTTGTCTCTTTGTAATGTCCTTAAAGCCTCGTGTTCACCCTTAGATAGATTTTCACATGAGGTATATTTTCTTCTCTTATATATTCTCTCAATATCATCATTCACTAAACGGCAGTAGGTGTCAATAGAGGAATTTCGTTTATTTGGGGGAACAAATTTACTTTGTCCTTTAAAAGGAAAGTTCTTACCCCTAGATCCATCTGCAGTATCAACAGCAGTATCAGTATCACAGATAAGTGGTTCAGATTCCACATGCTCAGATTCAATAGATGTTTCTTTAGGTGCAAAAAATTCTTTGAGTCTTACATTCCTAGAGAATCTGAAAAAATCACATTTTGCATCAAATACATTATCTGTGTGTTTAGAAACAAATGTCAATCCTTTACTTAAGACAGAAACTTCATCAGGAGTCAGTGTCTTACTGGATATGTTGATCACATTCTCCTCATCTGTGACTGGGCTCGTGATCTCGTCCAGGGTGGATCTCGTTGGTTTGGTCTTGCCTCTCCCCTTGCCACGCCTGGTCTTCTTGTGTAGCGTCCCCGGCCTCTGTTGTTGGGTTGGGGCCTGGGGTCTAAAAAAGGGTGGGCGTTGAGGGACCCATCCGAAGTGTAGTCACTCTCTGATGTGGCTGGATTACTGCGGTTCGGCCATCTTGGTTTTGGGCGCCCACTTCTTGGAGTTTGCTTCTTCTGGCAGAAGTATACTTCTTTGTTCTTGTAATCTGCCTCATCTCGTTGGAATTTCTTCTGTTTGTTGGCTGTTAGCTTTGCTTCTAGTTCTTTTTGCATCTTCTTAATGTTCTCAATGGTCTCATTGCATTTTGCAATGTCAGTGACTTTCTCTAACAATTCAGAGGTGGTTGTTTCTATATCCTTTCTGATTTTCACTAGATCTGACTTTATCTCATTAACTATCAATGCCATGAGGTCTATTGAACATTTGTTCAAGATCTCAGTCCAGCGTTTGCTGAACTGTTCATTATCTTTACACAGTGTAGGCTGCTTTTGGATC
Source organism: Notolepis coatsorum (assembly GCF_963971535.1). Classification (NCBI taxonomy): domain Eukaryota; kingdom Metazoa; phylum Chordata; class Actinopteri; order Aulopiformes; family Paralepididae; genus Notolepis; species Notolepis coatsorum. The sequence goes on along the minus strand of NC_140167.1, from coordinate 158,687,371 downwards.
CTTAGTCCTCTTGGTATAATCTTTCTGGCATAATAGTTACAAAGTGTCTTTCGGTGCAGGTCTAACCTGACCTCTTTCTGAGATAAGTGATCTAGTTTCTTTACCATATCATCACTGGTTCCATCTCTTGGCATCATTAAATCTTCTCTGCCATCAAAAATCTCCTCATAGTCTCGTTGAGAAAACTCAAAAGTGGTTGCATATTCCACAGGATCTGCCATTTTCAGACTTTTTGTTTGGCAAGCAGAGTTCTATGTATTTCTTTAGAGAGGTGCTATGTTGTAGGGTGGGGGATCCCAAATAATATCTATAGTGAAAAATCAACATGCACTCTCTCAAAAAATATTGTTGTGCTGGGAATTGCTCCCCTTAAATGTCATCAGATGAAAAAATTTACAATTCCCGCACTCACTTTTTCTCTGCTTTTATTGTCAACGTTTCGGCTATTCAGCCTTCATCAGGACAGTGGCATGAAACAATGAGGTCTCACATTCATTTTATACAATTCCAAGGTCTGTTTTGGTTGATTGCATAACAGGGAGCACCTGTGCCTTCCTGTCAATAAACCAATTGGTTGAGCTTGCAGCCCCACTGGGTACTGCAGCAAAAAGAGAGACAGAGTTAGAAATGCAATGATTCAACTTCAGAACAAAACATTTTTGAAACATCGAACAGTCATATTTACAACACAATATAGTTTAGCATATTTAATATACAGCAATATGACCGAATCATTGTGAAACATTAAACCATCATCAATGGGATTCAGTGGAACAGTTTACAAACACACACTTAAATCCAGTTCATCATTGAGTCCAAAGGTGGTCCCAAATGTTTGAAGTTCCGTTATCCAATAGGCTTCTCTCTTGAGAAGCATCTGTTTCAGATCCCCCCCACGTCTAGAAAGGACCACTTTTTCAATACCACAGTAACTGAAAGCTGTGATTGGATGGTTGGCATCTTTAAAGTGGATGGCTATAGGGCTATCTGGATTATTATTACGAATAGCTGAACGGTGTTCAGATATTCGTGTTTTTAGTGCTCTTGTTGTCATTCCAACATAGGCTTTGGAGCAGCTGCATTTTATTAGATAAATGACCCCAGTTGTTGAGCATGTTATAACTCCACAAATTTTATAGATTTTCCCTGTAAGAGGGTGTGAGAAAGTCTTACTTCTAGTGGTACAATTACATTGTGCACATCGTCCACACTTGTGGTTGCCATCAGGCAGAGATGGCATGCTACTTGATCTTTCAAATAAACAGTCTGCATGTACAAGTTTGTCTTTCAAATTCTTTCCTCTACGGTAAGTAATTATTGGTGGAGAATCAAATAAGTGGCCTACATTAGGATCACTTGAGAGGATATGCCAGTATTTCTTGATAGAATGTTTTATTTCATGTGATCTATCAGTATAATTAAGAACACAGACAGCTGATGGCTTTCTTTTTGTCTTTCTACCCCCTTGTGTTTTTGTTTTTACTTTCTGAAGGGCCCTGTCTATGCATTCATCTTCATATCCTCTTTGTTTAAAACGTGATTTCATTACCTCAACTTGGTTGTCAAATTGTTCTTTTGTGTCACAGATTCTTTGCAATCTATGGAACTGTCCTATTGGAATAGCTTCTTTCACATATTGTGGATGGTAGCTCTCCATGTGTAAAAGGTTGTTCCTATCTGTAGGTTTTCTAAAGAGATCTGTCACTAATTTGCCATTTTCTTTTGTGATACATATATCTAAGAAGTTGACAGTGTGGTTGTTATATTCCAGGTTAAAAGTAAGAGATTCACTTTTGCTGTTTAACCAGTCTGTGAATTCTATAAGTAGTTCTGTTGATCCCGTCCACAAAAATAGAACATCATCTATATATCGTTTCCAATATTTGATGTATTGCAGGTATGGGTTCTCTGTACTATCTAGAATATTTGTCATTTCAAACAGTCCAACGTACAAGTTTGCATAGTTAGGAGCCATTGTGGTTCCCATGGCAGTTCCTTTGATCTGCAGGTAAAAATCTCTATCAACACTGAAATAGTTCTTAATTAGTACCAGTTCAGCTGCCTCAAGTAAAAATCTATTAAATTGTGCATTACTGTCTTCTTTGCTGTTCAGAAAGATCTTTAGGGCCTCTAACCCCCCTTGGTGGGGTATATTGGAATAGAGACTTTCGACATCTAGTGTACACAGTATAGTAGATTCAGGGACATGTTCAATGTTTCTCAATGACTTAAGTACATAATTTGTGTCTTTGACAAAGGTTGGCAGTTTGAAAACAAATGGCTTTATGTAGTGATCAACAAAAACTGAAAGTGGTGCTGTAATCGAACCTATTCCAGCCACAACCGGTCTTCCAGGTGGATGTTCAATGGACTTATGGATTTTTGGTAGCGTGTATAATACTGGTATAGTTGGTGACTTTGCATACAAGAAATCAAAATTCTTCTTTGTGATAACTTTGTTGTCTAAGGCTATCTCCAAAAATTCTTTTACTTCCTTTTGAAATATTTTGGTTGGATCACCTTTCAGTTTTCTGTAATAGTTTTCATTTGACATTTGTCTCTCAATTTCAGCTCTGTAGTCACTAATGTTCTGAACTACAACGGCTCCTCCCTTGTCTGCACTTTTGATTATTATTGTCTTGTCTCTTTGTAATGTCCTTAAAGCCTCGTGTTCACCCTTAGATAGATTTTCACATGAGGTATATTTTCTTCTCTTATATATTCTCTCAATATCATCATTCACTAAACGGCAGTAGGTGTCAATAGAGGAATTTCGTTTATTTGGGGGAACAAATTTACTTTGTCCTTTAAAAGGAAAGTTCTTACCCCTAGATCCATCTGCAGTATCAACAGCAGTATCAGTATCACAGATAAGTGGTTCAGATTCCACATGCTCAGATTCAATAGATGTTTCTTTAGGTGCAAAAAATTCTTTGAGTCTTACATTCCTAGAGAATCTGAAAAAATCACATTTTGCATCAAATACATTATCTGTGTGTTTAGAAACAAATGTCAATCCTTTACTTAAGACAGAAACTTCATCAGGAGTCAGTGTCTTACTGGATATGTTGATCACATTCTCCTCATCTGTGACTGGGCTCGTGATCTCGTCCAGGGTGGATCTCGTTGGTTTGGTCTTGCCAGTTGAATCATTGCATTTCTAACTCTGTCTCTCTTTTTGCTGCAGTACCCAGTGGGGCTGCAAGCTCAACCAATTGGTTTATTGACAGGAAGGCACAGGTGCTCCCTGTTATGCAATCAACCAAAACAGACCTTGGAATTGTATAAAATGAATGTGAGACCTCATTGTTTCATGCCACTGTCCTGATGAAGGCTGAATAGCCGAAACGTTGACAATAAAAGCAGAGAAAAAGTGAGTGCGGGAATTGTAAATTTTTTCATCTGATGACATTTAAGGGGAGCAATTCCCAGCACAACAATATTTTTTGAGAGAGTGCATGTTGATTTTTCACTCCAATCTAGATATTGACATCTCATCTGAACCAGATACAAGCCAGTTATAGAACATTGATAACAGGCCTTTGCTGTTGCAGTTCTTGATGATAATTTTTTCTAAAGATGAAAGTGTAGGAATTGCCAGTGATTGGTTTTGCAGAGAGGAAATGAAACTTCTCAGTTGCAAGTATTTAAAAAAAAAACTTCCTTGGGATGCTGTATTTTATTGATAGTTCCTCAAAAGACATCAAGACCCCCTCTTTGTAAAGGTCAGATATTTTACTTATTCCTTCTTTTGTCCATAGTTTGAATCCGGCATCCAGTTTGCCTGGTTTAAATGAGACGTTTCCCCAGATTGGGCTGAATTGTGACATGGAGTTGTTTATTTTCATACATTTATTTACCTCATACCATACATTAATCATGTTAAGCACTATGGGGTGTGTAGTATGTTTTCTTAAATATTTTGGCTTAGCTGAATACATGTATAAATGTAGTGGTAGTTGCATTGGGTATGCTTCCACTTCCATCCATGATGGTGGGTCTTCCTTAGAAAAATAAAACATTACAGTTCTCAATTGTGCAGCCAGGTAATACCAATGAAGGTTAGGACAGGTCAACCCCCCTGCATCAAATGGAAGGTACAACAGAGATAGGCGGACTCTAGGACATTTCTTTACGCCATATACATTTTGAGATGAGAGACGCAATCTTTCCAAACATTCCTACCGGTGGTGCCAGAGGGATGTTTTGAAATAAGTATAGGAACTTTGGTAGTATGGACATCTTTTGTATGTTTATCCTCCCTATCACAGAGATGGGCAAGAACATCCATCTCTCTATGGATTTGAATACAGAGTCTATCATAGGTTCATAGTTTATTGATGCTATATTTTCTATTTGTGTTATTATTTTGATGCCCAGATAGGTGAAACTGTTCGAGAGCTTGAAAGGGAATTCTTGTTGGTCAGCGGTTTGTCTCTCATTGTCATTAAGCAGCATAAGTGATGATTTTGAGGCGTTCAATTTATATCCGGAGATACTACCAAACTGATCAATTATATCAAGCAGTGCGGGTATCGATGTGTCTAGGTTTTTTAGGAACAAAATTACATCGTCCGCAAAAAGGGCTATTCTGTGATCGTTATTACCGATTTCAATCCCATGTAGCTGTCTGTTAGCCCTGATTGCTATTGCTAACGGTTCGATAGCTAAAATGAACAAAAGCGGTGATAAAGGCGAGCCTTGAGGGCCAACCCCTGGTGATATTAAACGGTTTAGATGTCACTTCGTTCGTAATAGAACATTCTAGAACATTTGTGATGTCACAGTATGTTGTCATAATCAAACATTCTAGAACATTTGTGATGTCACAGTATGATGTCATAATCAAACATTCTAGACATTTGTGATGGCAAATGTTCTAGCATGGTCTATTATGACATCACAGTATGATGTCATAATAGACCATTCTAGAACATTTGCCTACAGTATATTCAACAATTTTCTCAGAAGCTCTCAGATCTCAGAAGACCAAGTGAAGATATCACTTGTTGTTTCCGGCTACTTGTCTGTAAGCTTGAATATATTCTGTAGATACAATTTAAAATCCCCACATGGAAAAGGAAACAATGTCCTGTACAATCCTTAATGAGCTGCGTCTGGAGGGAAGGTTCTGTGATGTGGTTATTAAAGTCAACAGCACTGAGTTGAATGCCCACAAGGCCCTCCTGTGTGACTGCAGTGACTATTTCAGGTAAGTTTAGCTTGGTTCAGGTTAGCTTGGTTCAGGTTAGCTTGGTTAGTAAACAGATACCATTCTGTACTTTTACTGTAAACAGATACTATACTGTACTTCTACTGTAAAAAGATACTATACTGTACTTCTTTATTTTATACAATATTTTTATTGGGTTTTACAGTACACATTTCAGGTTTTCATTATCGTCAGTTATTCTTAATTCCTTTTCTCCACAAGTTTATACGTATACCCACATACCCCCTCCCCCCTCCCTTTTTCTCTCTCTTATCATCTTTGAGTTTGTTTTTACTGTTGTTATACAGAAATAATACGTACATTCATTGGTACCTCCAGTAGAATAGCTCGTACATAAATAAAAATAATTGAAAAGAAGAAAAGAAAATTTAAATAAAAATAAATATAAATAAATGACATCTTTATAACACCTTCAATGACGTGCCTCCGCTCTTCCCCGGGGTCTGGGTCATGACTGACCGCGGGAGAGAGTGGGGGGACTCATCCTATAGCAGCCCTCCTATATCTTCCCTTCTCAGATATTCATTAAATGGTTTCCATATATCCTCGTAAACCTCTATATTGTTCCTGAGGATATATGTTATTCTCTCCATAGACATGCATTGTGCCATGTTCTTAATCCAAGCACCGATTGTGGGTGCGTCTATTTTCTTCCAATTGAAAGCTATTGTTCTTTTTGCCTGCAGTATAGCAAAATCAATACATTTTAATTGTTTGGTTCTCAGGTTCAAATTTATTGGATATAAATGTAGCAATATCATTTTGGAGTCTAATGGGATATTCACTGACAGGATATCTTTGATTTTATTCACCACCTCCCCCCAGAACTTCTTGATTTTGTCACATTCCCAAATACAATGTATACAAGTTCCCCGATCCTCGGTACATTTAAAGCAACTGTCTGGTGTGTTGCTGTTGTATTTATTCAGTTTGACAGGGGTTATATAAGTCCGCATCAGCCATTTGTATTGAAGTAGTTTTAAGCTAGTGTTGGCTGTTTGTGTCTGAGCCTCCTCGCATGCTCTGTTCCAGTCCTCGTTTGAGATCTCCTCTCCCAAGTCCAGCCTCCATGCCTCCAATCTAGATATTGACATCTCATCTGAACCAGATACAAGCCAGTTATAGAACATTGATAACAGGCCTTTGCTGTTGCAGTTCTTGATGATCATTTTTTCTAAAGATGAAAGTGTAGGAATTGCCAGTGATTGGTTTTGCAGAGAGGAAATGAAACTTCTCAGTTGCAAGTATTTAAAAAAAAAACTTCCTTGGGATGCTGTATTTTATTGATAGTTCCTCAAAAGACATCAAGACCCCCTCTTTGTAAAGGTCAGATATTTTATTTATTCCTTCTTTTGTCCATAGTATAAATGTAGTGGTAGTTGCATTGGGTATGCTTCCACTTCCATCCATGATGGTGGGTCTTCCTTAGAAAAATAAAACATTACATTTCTCAATTGTGCAGCCAGGTAATACCAATGAAGGTTAGGACAGGTCAACCCCCCTGCATCAAATGAAAGGTACAACAGGTATACTGTAAACAGATACTATACTGTACTTCTACTGTAAACAGATAATATACTGTACTTCTACTGTAAACAGATACTATACTGTACTTCTACTGTAAACAGATACTACAGATACTATACTGTACTTCTACTGTAAACAGATACTATACTGTACTTCTACTGTAAACAGATACTATACTGTACTTCTACTGTAAACCGATACTATACTGTACTTCTACTGTAAACCGATACTATACTGTACTTCTACTGTAAAAAGATACTATACTGCACTTCTACTGTAAACAGATACTATACTGTACTTCTACTGTAAAAATATACTATACTGTACTTCTACTGTAAACAGATACTATACTGTACTTCTACTGTAAAATTTTACTATACTTCTACTGTGCTAAGACCCTATACTTCTACAGTGAAAATATATTACTACTAGGGCTGTCCCCGACTAAGGATTTGGATAGACTATGATTGGCCAAAATTTGCCGTTAGTGGACTATTAGTCGACTAATTTTTATTTTTTTATATATATTTTTGTATCATTCCATTTGGGCTGTGGGGGGTGCTTAATGTCTGAAGGAGTCGACTGAAGGCTTCTTGTCCTCTGCAAAAGCATGCAATTGGTCCACTGATGGATACATCTTGATATTTGTCTAGTCTAGTGTGTTCATTAGATGGGTGAAATCCTCTTTCAGTGCCTCTGAGCCTGTTTTCTTAGGCAGTTGGCCTCTGGTATGCGTGCCATTAGCGTTAGCCACGCTTCTAAGAGGTTGGCAGTCGACTACGGCTACTTTCGACCGATTAGTTGACTATTCGACTAATAGGGGTCAGCCCTAATTACTACACAGGACAGAATGTTGCTTACTGTTTACTCATCAGATATCTCTATACTCTGCGTCCCACAGAGCCCTCTTCACTCGCTGGAGCGACTCAGAGAAAGAAGTCTACAGTATCCCTGGGGTGTCCCCGGGTATGATGCAGCTCATCATAGAGTACTCCTACACACGCTTTGTGCTGGTGACAGCAGAGAACGTGGAAGAGCTTCTGGTGGCTGCAGACCAGTTTCTCGTCACTGGCATAGTAGGAGCGTGCTCTGACTTCCTAGAAGGCCAGCTGTCTCTGGAAAACTGTGTCGGCATCTGGAGGTTCATGGACATCTACTGCCGCTCTGGCCTGATGTGCAAGGCCCATCTCTTCATCGTGTGCCGCTTTGAGGAGATGTTGCACGTCTCACAGGAGTTTGTGGAGCTGTCCCCGCAGCAACTGGTGGACATCATCGAGAGGGATGACCTGAACGTGAAGAGCGAGGAGACGGTGTTCGAGGCCGTCCTCCGTTGGATCGACCACTCCCGTGAGGAGCGTAAAACACACATCCCTTTGCTGCTGCCCAAGGTAACTAATTGTATTATGGATACACAAACATGGTTGCTAGTGCCTGAGCCACATTTATTTTTAATTTAATTTTTATTATTTAACTTTTTCTTGTTTGTCTGTCTCTTGTCAAGGTCATTATGATTCATGTTACTGTTATAATTGTAATAATTGTTATTATTATTATTATTATTGTACTGTTATGTTCTGTTTTATGTATGAAAATAAAATAAAATAAAAACATTTATAAAAAAAGAAAAAACTAATTGTATTACTGTGCATTACATTAAAACAACACTAGGTTCCCTAGTACAGTGGTTCTCAAACATTTGGGTCCAAACTGTTCCCTAGCAACAGAAACCGTCTACAACCGATGTCTAAGTTGTACCCGCTGTCTGCTTGTCTCTTCCCAGGTTCGCATGGGCTTGATGAGGCCTGACTACTTCAGGAGCAACGTCCAGAACAACCCTGTGGTGAGGGACAGCCACGACTGCAGGCCCCTCATCCTCAGCGTCCTGAACCCCCCTGGCTCCGACAGGCTCCCAAACCCCCTGACCCGCCCACGCCGGCCCCAGGAGGTCCTATTGGCCATCGGAGGCCGGGGTGGCATTGAGGCTTACGATATCCGAGCCGGTGGATGGATGGACATGAGCGTTGAGGCGGAGAATCCACCGGCCGACTTCCACAGCATCGCTTATCTCCACGGTCTGGTCTACTGCGTCGGCGGCCGGAATGACTATGAGTGTCTCAGCAGTGTGCGCAGGTGGTTCAACCCCGTCACTCGCAACTGGCTGCAGGCGGCTCCCATGCACTCACGCCGCTGTTACGTCAGCGTGGTCGTGTTGGATGGCTGTATCTACGCCATGGGAGGGTTCGACGGACGCGTGGATCTGAACACGGCCGAGCGCTACGAGCCTGAAACCAACCAGTGGACACTGATCTCACCCATGCTGGAGCACAGGAACGGCGCCGGGGCAGCAGCCCTCCAGGGCAAGGTGGGTGGACTGAGGGACACAGGGTGCTAGATGAACACAAGGAACGTTAGATCAGAAATCATAAATGTCTTTATTGCCAAGTCAGCTCCACATACAAAAGATGTGTCTGGGTCCTTTGGTGCATCAACATTAACAGACAATTAAAGTAGAATGAAATCAAATGGAATATATAATCTAAATTAGAATATTCTTTCTTATTCCAGGTTTACATCTGTGGTGGCTGGAACGAGGCGGAGTATCTGCTCACAGCTGAGTGCTACAGCCCAGACACCGATCAGTGGACTCTGATCGCCCCCATGAGCAGCAGGCGTAGAGGACTGGGAGTCGCTGCGTACGGAGGACAAGTCTATGCGGTAGGTGCACACGGAGACAAATGCTTTCTACTAGATATTTCTATAGATATGTATAATTTGACTTGCAATGCTGCTGTGATGCCCTCATTTCCCCAAGTGGATTAATACAGTGTCTGCCTGCCTGAGCCACACACTAAAACATTCCTCTCATGTGTCCTGTCCTCAGGTGGGAGGGGATGACGGTAAAAACGACCTGCGTAGCGCGGAGGCCTACAGCCCCTTGACTGACTCCTGGTGCGCCCTGCCCGCCATGCTCACCCCCCGCAGCTACTTTGGCATTGCGGTGCTGGACGACCTGCTCTTCGTGGTCGGAGGCTCCAAAGACTTCCTCTCCATCTCCAACGTGGAGCGCTACGACCAGAGCAGTGACAGGTGGACTGTAGCCGAGGACATGAAGATCCAGGGCAGTGGCCTAAGCTGCTGCATAATACATGGCCTGCCTAACATGAGCAAGTACGCTGCTCCCCGTGGAGGAGGAGGAGGAGGAGGAGGAGGAGGAGGAGGAGGAGGAGGACGAGGACGAGGACGAGGACGAGGACGAGGAGGAGGAGGAGGAGGTTCTGTTTTTAGTTTGTGTAATGTAATGTAATATCTGTTTTTAGTTTGTGTAATGTAATGTAATATCTGTTTTTAGTTTGTGTAATGCACATAATATGGGAACTTTTATCCATATGGTTGAGCCTGTTAGGAATTGCACCCCCAACCCAAGCAGATTGCAGATCACTCTCTCTATATGGAGGTAAAAAAGAAAATATGGTCAAAATAATTGGCATAAAAGGGGCACTTTTTTATGAGGCACAAAAGGGCAGGTGCTTGTGCACCCGTTGGGTTCTATGTGTGCATGTGCCTGCGCGCTGTGCCGTTGAGCAAGGCACCTCAGCTTTAACCGTTCCACTGTTAGCTGCTCAGGAGCCAGTAGTAGAGTGCCTGACCTAGTGTCTTTATACCTGTATCACTGGACATATAAATACATATTAAATCAAATCAAATTGATTTGTAAAGCCCGAAATCACAAGTTAATGTCCCCATGGGCCGGACAAGTCTTCTTTAAACTATTCAAGAAGAAACATCCCGGGGAAACTGAAATATGGTGAAAATTCAATAGCTATCTACGAAGATCTATGTAAGGAGGCCATCGCTCAGCGTTTCCCCTACAAGGATGTGATGCAGAGAATGTTTAAGAGTGGTCTCAGGCCAATTCTTAACTACCCGGCACTATTATCGATCATGGGAAAAGACGGTATTAGGCAGGGAATATGCACGCCTAAAGCCGCCGAAGATTACATGAAGCTACATGGATCAGGTCCCCCCGGGCAGGACGCAACACTGGCTCGAATCAGATAAGCTTACTCATCTCTCTATTTCTTTGTATTTTAGTAATTTTATTAGAATGACTTTACCACGGCTCAACAAAAGTAACAGATGATATGCACGCTGGCAACAATAAGGCACAAGATGTTTAATATGGCTCGTAAGGCATTATATTTACAGTCTTCTGGTCTCTGTGGAGACAATAATCCAACATTGACATTATGAATATTCTGGAACATTCTGGGCTCCTCTCTCGACTGCTCAGGGACACAAAGGAATATCCCGGAAAAGACTAGAAGGTCATGACCCCTGGGTAGGAAGATCTGGATCATAACAGCAGTGTTTACATATTTACTAGTATTCTACAACCTTCTAGAATATAATGCACCCCTTCAACGAAGGCCTGTAAATTTAACACTTAACATCCGGTGTGAATAAGCATAGGATTCAAGGACTGAAGTTTAATTAGGCTTTAATAAGGCTTTAAAAAGAATTAAAAATAAAAAGACATTAGCCACATCTAAATGTATAAGCACAACAAGGTTATTCTAATATTTTAAATAATTACTCCACTGATTTAGAGATTTGCACAATGTAGCTCTAAAAGTCTCTGTTTTTCTCTTTTTTCTCTTTAATCAATTTTATTTTCTCTGTTTTTCTCTGATGAGTTTTATTTTAGTTCTCACTCCCTTTTTATTTTTTATCTTTCATTGTTATTTTTTTTCATTTTAAGGTGTTAGTGTTTATCTCCACTCTTTTCCTTTTTTCTGATGTTTCCTACATAAGTTAGTAGAAGGTTCAAATGAATATATTAATGAAGGTATATTTTTCATTTTTCAAACTATTGTTAGTACATTAATGGGAAGGCGCAAGACCAAAAGCGACATTCTATCGAATTAGAATGAAAGTTTTAGATCCTATGGCAATTAGCATAGGAAGAATAGGATTACAAAGCTCAATTTGGGTAATCCGGTGGCCTAAGGGAGGGAGTCATAAGTGTAGGATGTGTCTATGGGACACAATCCTGTACGACTCTCGATGGGAGGGGGGGAAAGGGGATTTTTATTTGTATATATGTATGTTTTTAAGCTCGGCTCTCAACGGGACCTCACTAGTTGGATGTATATCTATTGTTGCCTCGCACTCCAGAAGCATTACCAATAACTACACAACAACATGTATAGATTATGGCTAGTTTGAATATAATGATCTGGAACACTGGGGGAATAAATAACCAACACAAACGCAAAAGCGTGCTCACACTGATGAAAAAAGACCAGGTGGACGTTGCTCTGCTAAGCGAAACGCACATTCTAGAGAAAGACATAGATACGTTCGCGGACAACACATATCATAATATTAGTCACTCTTCTTTTGGTACGAGAACTCGAGGTGTAGCCATAGTCGTTAGACGTAAGTTGAATATTGAATTAAAGGGAGTATGGTCTGATGCAGATGGTCGGATAACTATAGCTATGATTGTACACAAGAACAGGAAAAATAGCGTTGGCAGCGGTATATGCCCCAAATTTGTACGAAGAGGGTTTCTTCACTACACTAACCAAAGCAATGTTAGACCTTCTCGATTACTCATTTATAATAGGTGCGGATTTTAATGCCATTTGGAATCCAAGGATGGACAAATCTTACCTCGCCTTTTCCAGCGAACAAAATAATTCATCTAATGCATTAAAGGATTGGTCGAAGATTACAGGTGTAAATGACTTATGGCGATCACTTAATCCCACAACCCGAAAGTACTCTTGTCGATCTGCGAGACATAGCACATTATCCAGAATAGATTATGTTTTTGCATCCCCGAGACTATTTGATAACTATGAAGTGGAAATGATACCCAATGCACTATCAGATCACTGTTATTTACTCCTAAAAGGAACATTTGGTATACTATCTTCCCGAGCCCCAAGATGGCGATTTAACTCGATGCTGCTTAATAACAAGGAATTCATTACACAACTCAAAGAAGCTCTTATAGTATTCCTACGGGAGAATGCAAACTCGGTGCAAGACCCCAGAATAATATGGATGTCGGTAAAGGGAATGATCAAGGATTTCACTGATAGCTTTTCCTCCAAAATGCGCAAGAATCGAAGCACAAAACTGGCTGAACTGGAAACGCTTTACTCAACGTTATTTAATTCTTTACAATACAACAACTCAACTCGACTAGAAAATCAAGTTAAGGTACTAAAAAAAGAGATCAATGCCATATACAGACAACAATCGGAAATACAAATACGTAGCACAAGACAACAGCAGTACTCCCAAGGTTCTAAACCTAGTCACCTATTAGCCATGCGATTAAGAATTAATGCAACATTTGCAGATATAACTACCATTAGAGCACAACAAGTACTTGAAACAGACCCTGAAAAAATAAACGTGACATTCAAAGAATTCTACTCCAACTTATATAAATCAGAAACGACCTTCGATCAAAACAAAATGGACACATATCTTAATCAAATTATTCTCCCTAAACTTTCAGAGGATGACGCTAAACAGTTAGAAACACCGATCACACTAGAGGAACTCAAGAAGGCCATATCCGAAATGCAAAGTGGTAAGGCTCCTGGAAGAGACGGTATCCCACCAGAAATGTACCTCTCTTGTTGGGACATAATTGGACCCTTATTACTAAATATGATCTTATACTCAGTCAAGGAGGGGAACTTCCATAAGAACGACAATATTGCACTCATAACAGTCCTTCTCAAAAAAGACAAAGACCCCACCGAGTGCGGTAGTTACAGACCCTTAAGCCTCCTCGGAACCGATATCAAACTGTACTCTAAGGTATTAGCCATCAGATTACAAAAGCATATGACGTCTTTAGTTCATCCGGACCAAACTGGCTTCATAAGAGGCCGCCTGATCACTGATAACATAAGACGAATACTGCACATACTAGATGCCGACAAGGACGACACCATACCTAAGGCGATGCTGTCCCTGGATGCAATGAAAGCTTTTGACAGGCTGGAATGGTCGTATCGATGGGCAGTATTAGAGAAGATGGGGTTAGGTAAAGATTTCATTGATATGATTAAAGTAGTATACAAAGACCCATCGGCCATGATTACTACAGGTATAATCACCTCCGGAATCTTTCCGGTATCACGCTCAGCTAGACAGGGTTGCCCTCTTAGTCCCGGACTATTCGATCTATCATTAGAACCTTTAGCACAATATATAAGACAATCCCAATCCATAGAACCAATCGTAATCAAGGGCAAACAACATAAAATTAGTTTATATGCGGACGACGTAATACTGTTCATGCAAAACCCCAACACCACACTGCCTCATCTGCTCAAGTTGATTGAGAACTTTGGAGATGTATCGGGATTCAAGATAAATTGGCCGAAGTCGGCTTTCCTTCCACTTAACGCCCCTGCAAAAAAAGATATAACCCTCCCAGGAGAGATACCTATGGTAAAACATTTTAGATGTTTGGGAGTGGAAATATTCCCCACCATAAGACAAACGGTGAAGCACAATTACACAAAAATCCAAAACAAAATCAAAGACGACCTTGATAGGTGGGCAAAACTCAGTACAGGCACGGATATCAATAGTTAAGATGGACGTACTACCTAGAATCAACTTCTTCAGCTCAATGCTACCGTTACCCCCTCCAGAGGGTTACTGGAAAAGATTACACTCCTCCACATACAAATTTATTTGGAATAACAAACCACCACGTATAAAAAGATCCACCGCACAGAGAAATAAAGCAGACGGTGGCATGGCATTTCCAGATTTTTTCCACTATTTTAAGGCGTACACATTAAGACCATTGACAACATGGTTTGATCGCCAAGCATTAGTATCCTGGAGAAAATTAGAAGAAAACATAGTAGCCCCACATAGACTGAAGGACATAGCATACACTAAACTACCAATCAAGCATTGCAAACGGAAATTTGGCCCCATAATTACTCATGCGAGCCGGATATGGCGTGAAACACAAAAAAAATATCCTAACCCACATAAATGGCACAATCATACTCCCTTATTCAATAACAATGCACTCTTGATTGGAAAACGACCTATAAGATTCCCTATATGGGAAAAGCAAGGCATACACTCATTAGGGGATGTATTTAACAAACAGGGTTTCTGTAGTTATGAAGAAATACAGAAGAAATGTTATCTCACCAAGTCCACACATCTTTTTTACTTACAGTTATTGTTATGTTTGAAGACTCAAGGTGTGTCATTAACGAAACCAATTGAACACCACAGATACCACAAATTCTTCTATGAAAGAGAGACATCAAGAGGTTTTGTTTCAGAGTTTTATCATCAATTACTAACGTCCTCATATGAAACCCTCCACCTAGACTCCGTCTGGAGGAGGGATATACCAGACCTGGAAAGTGATTTTGATTGGCAAGAAGCCTGGGCAAATGTTCGACTCACATCAAGGAACCCGGACCATCAACAAATCAATCTTAACTATATTCACAGGACATACTTGACTCCTAAAAATGGGTCTTATACAAGACTCCAAATGCTCTTTATGTACAAATAGGGACGAGGGGACATTTATGCACATGTACTGGGACTACCCACCAGTTAAGATATTCTGGAAAGAGGTGACCCAGCAATTATCAAATCTCTTAACTTGGAATATACCTGTACACCCCTCTGTATTACTGCTGAATGATGTTTTTGAGTGTGCAGTACATCCACAGCTAAAGAGATTGGTTTTATCAAGTATCACAGTGGCTAAAAAGCTGATAGCATCACGATGGTTCCAACCGGAAAAAATTTGCCGAAAGGTCTGGATTATTACATATCTCGATGTGATCTATCAAGAAATATCTACAGCAAGAATTTTGGGTCTCAATGAATCCAAAATGACATTGTGGTTAGAAGTGGTGTTGAAAATAAAAGCTAGCATATAATGGTAATGTCTGGTTAGGAGCGAGGGAAAATGGATGGATTATCCAATGGGGGGGTCCGGGAGGGGGGGGTACGAGCTGGAGCATATGTGTGTAGGTTTTTAGATAACAGGTATTAAGGGTATATCCTATATATGCCAATTAACTAAAATGTGATTTCATTGGATGTGCACTGTCAACTAATGCTTGTATATCTTATCGTGTGTTGTCATGTTTGTTTATGTGTTTGTTTAAAAAATAATAAAAAAATAAAATACAAAAAAAGAAGAAACATCCCGACTTCCGGACTTGCCCGACCATGGAGTAAGTTGCATGTGGAAATAGCTCCTCTCCCGTTTTTTTTATTTCGCTTTTAAAAGCCTATTTTTATACCACGAATGCCTTTAAACCTTGACGTATATGTCAACTGATATTTTCAACTAACTATATCGACAGAAAGAATCAAGATGGGACTACCAAAGAAAGATAGATAGGCTAAATCAGCCGAAAACGAACCGACTGAGGGTTTGGCTACCGTGCGTAGAAGAGCAAGAGAAATAGAGACCAAAGAAGAGGCTGCCACTACATCTACCACCACTGCAACCCCTGCAGATATAGAATCTGCATCAGAATCTCTGGAAACTCAGAATATCTTTATTGCTAAGCTAATAAAGACCTTAACCGATAAAGTGGAAGCTAACACAGAAGCTATCAAAGCCAACATCGAAGAGCTAAGGGCAGCGGCTGGTAAACAAAGCGAACGCACTGCAGCAGTAGAAGCCGGCTTGGAGGAAAACACGCAGAGACTCGATCAGATTGACGTGATCATAGATGGAAACGACAAGAATACAAAGAATAAAATTGAGGAGAACTACGAGGAATTAAAGGCTAAAATATTCGATCTCGAGTATCAATCCCGTAAACTGAATATCCGTATAGTGGGACTTGATGAGTCAGTGAGCTGCGCACGACCCGAAGAGTTTGCGACAGTATTATATCAAATTCTGGGAAATATTCTTTCTACAACACCTGAAGTGGATCAGTGTTACAGGATGGGGTCCCGAAACCAAAACGACAACAACGGCAAACCGAGGATGGTTATGACTATCCTACGTCAGGTCAGAATAAAAAGCGATTATTCGGGAGACGCGCAAAGTGAAAGGCATCCTGAAATACAAAGAGGTACCAATCTACTTCTTTTTTTTTTTTTTTCTTTGACCAGTCAGCTGGTTCTTTTTAGCGTTTATCGCTTTTTTCATCGCATTCATACTTGGTCAAGTTCGACCGACAGAAGCAGGCTGAAAGGGTTCAGATGGGGGGGAAGACACTCTGGGAAAGGCACGGCTGCCGTCCGGGATTCGAACGCGCTCAGCCCCAGATCCGTGACGAGCACGGTTGTCCACGGCGCTGAAATAGCACTCGCGGTACGTGGTGAGCTACTGGAGCTCCCCACCAATCTACTTCTTTGAGGATTATTGCCGGGAAGTGGTGGGTCTACGAGCCCACTACAAGGCAGTGATGTCTCAACTGTTTGTGAAAAGGTTCAAACCCACACTGTTATATCCTGCAAGGCTTCGCATCACCAATAGACAGGGACAGAGGGTCTACCTCGACTCGCCTGATGAAGCCGTTGAATACATGGAAAAACAACGTGCAGGATAGTTTACATACGGTATTTTTTTTTTTCGTCAAAGCTTAAACACCATATCGTATTACTTTAATGGTTCGCTGTATCTGGGCCAGATAGACCTACGAGTTTTCCGCAAATCATTGTATGTTTTCCCCGTTGGATTTTTACCATGGCTGACATATTGGAATAGTCTGGAACCTAACAACATTCTGGGACATAGTGGAACATTCTGGTACTTTAAAAACGACATATTGGAATATTCTGGAACCTAACAACATTCTGGGACATACTGGAACATTCTGGTACTTTAAAAACGACATATTGGAATATTCTGGAACATTAAAAACTTTCTGTGCTATACACACTGCTTAGAATACCTCCGGATGAACAACAGTCTTCACAACGGAACATCGCCCACCCCTGCCTAGGGGGAAGAACTGCATAAATTATACATATTTAAAAACGTCTTTTTACTATTTGGAAATAGTTCCACTACTTTTCCACTTTATACTATTAAGGTGTTTAAACTTAGCAAAGCTCTTTCAAGATTTAAGTAAATGTTCTCTACTCTTTGAGGTTCTCTAATTTAGTTCAATACCTCTCTATTATTCTTCGGGTTGTTTTAACTTACACAAGTTCGTAGTTCAAGTTCAAGTTCAAGTTTCTTTAATAGTTGTCATACAGAAGTACAGAATACTTTTATACAAAATGCTTCTTACTGTTTCGCTCCAGAGACTGTGTTAGACAAGATAGTATGAAATAAAATAGTATAGCATGTAAAATAGAAGTAAAAATAGAGGTCACAGTGTTCAGTATAGACATATGTACAATGTTCGATGCAGAATAGAAGTAACTAAGTTACCATACAATATACAATATACTATGCAATGTACTAATATACAATACTATATAGTGCAGAGCAGAAATGGGATGAGGTACAATTTAGGTACAATTTCAAGTTCAAGTTCAAGTTCAAGTTCTTTAATAGTTGTCATACAGAAGTACAGAATACTTTCATACAAAATGCTTCTTACTGTTACGCTCCAGAGACTGTGCTAGACAAGATAGTATCAAATAACATAATAACATAATATAGCATGAATTTAGAAGAAGAAAATGAGGTCACAGTGTTCGGTATAGACATATGTACAATGTTCTGAGTTACCATATAATATACAATACACAATACTATGCAGTGTACTAATGTACAGTACTATCTAGTGCAAAGCAGAAATGGGATGAGGTACAATTTTAGGTACAATTTACAGTAAGGTGTACGAGTTGTAGTGCAATCCTTCATCCATAAATATAAAGTGTGGGGAGTGGGTGCTACAGTGTGTTTGTTTAAAGTGGGTGTGTGCTATAAGTGTGTGGAGTGGGTGCTACAGTGTGTTTGTTTAAAGTGAGTGTGTGCGTGTGGATGTGTGTGCTATGTGCGTTTGGTGGTTGTTGTTGTGTAGTGTTCATTCATTGTTCGTTTAGCAGCCTGATGGCCTGGGGATAGAAGCTTCTTCTGAGTCTTTCTGTGCTCGCCTTGAGACTCCTGTATCGCTTGCCTGACCGCAGCAGTTCAAAGAGGCAGTTGTTCGGGTGACTGGAGTCTTTAATGATTCTCTTAGCCTTGCCCTTGCAACGCTTGTAGTAAATGTTCTGGAGGGTGGGGAGCCCCCCTCCAATTGTGCGTTCGGCTGAACGTGTCACTCTTTGTAGTCTGCTTTGGTCTTGTGCAGTGCTATTCCCAAACCAGGAGGTGATGTTGCCGGTCAAGATGCTCTCTATTGTACATGAGTAGAAGTTCTTAAGGATCTTCTGGCTGACTTGGAACTTCCTTAGGCGCCTGAGGAAGTAGAGGCGTTGTCGTGCCTTCTTCACAACACTGTTAATGTGTGTGGTCCATGTCAAGTCCTCGGATATGTAGGCTCCGAGGTACTTAAAGCTGTTGACTCTCTCAACCGGTGCCCCGTCGATGCTGAGGGGGCTGTAGTCCTTGACCCCCGACCTCCTGAAGTCCACAATCATCTCCTTTGTTTTGCTGACGTTCAGGGAGAGGCTGTTTTCCTGGCACCATCCCGCCAGGACCTTGACCTCTTCCAGGTAGGCCCTCTCGTCGTTGGCAGAGATCAGGCCCACCACCACTGTGTCGTCAGCAAATTTGACGATTGTATTGCTACTCCGCTGAGCCACACAGTCGTGTGTGTACAGGGAGTAGAGGAGGGGACTCAGAACACAGCCCTGGGGGGCCCCTATGTTGAGGGTGATGGATGAGGAGGTGCAGTTGCCTGCTCTCACCACCTGGGGTCTGCCAGTCAGGAAGTCCAAGACCCACTGGCAGAGGTCATAGCCCAAGCCCAGGTCCCTGAGCTTGGCTATGAGTATGGAGGGGACTATGGTATTGAATGCCGAGCTGTAGTCGATGAATAGCATTCTCACATAGTTCCCCTGCCTCTTGTCCAGGTGTGATGCTGCTGTGTGCAGCACATGGGATATGGCGTCCTCCGTGGACCTGTTGGGGCGGTATGCAAATTGCAGGGGGTCCATGTTGATGGGGAGGGAGGAGCAGATGTAGCCCTTTACTAGCTTCTCGAAGCACTTCATGGCTATGGAGGTGAGAGCTACAGGGCGGTAGTCGTTGAGGCAAGCAGGCTTGGATTTTTTGGGTACAGGGATAATAGTGGACTTCTTCAGGCAGGCGGGGATGACAGCCTGTTCTAAGGACAGGTTAAATATGTCAGTGAATACTGGGGCCAGTTGGTCGGCACAGACTTTTAGGACGCGGCCGGGGATGCCGTCTGGACCTGCTGCCTTCCTGATATTCACTTTTTTAAAGGTCCGCCTCACCTCATGCTCTGTTACCCTGAACACTGCGCCTCCATCAGCAGCCGACCCCCCCCCCCCCCCATTGCCGAGGCTTGTGAGCTGGTGTTGTTATTACCAGCATCAAACCTCGCATAGAAGGTATTGAGGTCATTTGCTAAGGAGATGTCACTGTTCAGTTTGAGGGAGGCGCCTTTGTAGTCTGTCATCGTTTTGAGCCCCTGCCACATAGCTCTAGAGTCAGCTTGTTCAAACTGGAGTTCAATTTTATCCCTGTAGCGTCGTTTGGCCTCTGACACAGTCCTCCTTACGTTGTATCGCGCCACCTTGTGGTCATTCATGTTGCCTGCCTCTAGGCCGTCGTTGTATGCTTTGGTGCGCTCTCTCAGAGCTTCACGGACGGATTTGTCTACCCAGGGTTTTTGATTTGGGTAAACTTTCATTTTGGTAGTGGGGATTGTTTCTTTCACCCTAGTACAAACATAGTCCAGCACTGTCTCCGTGTAGGCATTAATGTTATCTGTGTCGCGGAACACATTCCAGTCTGTGTTGTGAAACACTGACCGGATCGTATCCTCTGACGTCACATCCCATTTCTGCACCTCTCGCGAGACTACGGGAGTACTTTTAATTCTCTGTCTGTACTTCGGTGAAAGAAAAATTGATGCGTGATCTGACTTACCGAAGCCACTATCAGAATGAGCCTTGTAGCCACCTTTAAATTGCGTGTAACAGTGATCTAGGATGTTACCGCCTCTGGTGTTGCAAGTCACATGCTGATAGAAGTCGGGCAATACCTTTCTCAGATTGGCGCTATTGAAATCTCCCAGAACTAAAATGGCGGCGTTAACATTCGCCTCTTGGATTCTATTTACCTCGTCGTGTAGTCTGGAGAGCGCAACCTTGTTGCTGGCTTGCGGTGGAATATACACTCCGACCAGGACGATCGCCGTTAACTCCCTCGGGAGGAAGAAAGGACAACACTTGATGGTTATATATTCCAGTTCTGGGGAGCAGTGGTTGGATAATTCCTTCACGTTAGTTGGGTCACTCCAATTTTTGTTCAACATGAAGGCAATACCTCCTCCACGTTGTTTACCGGATTCTGCTGTTCTATCCTTGCGGTGAATGAAGAAATGATCGGCCGGTTGGATGACGTGGTCTGGGACTTCTGGCGCCAGCCACGTCTCGATGAAGCAGAGAACGTTACAGTCCCTAACGTCTCTCTGGAATTGAATCCTTGCTCGGATGTCGTCTAGTTTATTGTCTATTGATTGTACATTGGCTAGCAATATACTGGGTAGTGGTGTCCTGTGCCGCCTGGTTCTCAGCCTGTTACGGACTCCAGCTCTCTTTCCTCGCCGTCTGGGTCCTTTGTCCCTGGGGGCGAGATCCGGTCCTGATGTCCTCAAGATCTCAACGGGCCATTGTTGCGGTTCAGAGAGCTGATCCAGAGAGTAATCCAGTCGGTAAGTTTCCCGTAATCCAATGTCTATAAGTGACTGACGGTCATACACATTAAATGCACCTACTGTTGGTACAGACAAAACTCTTAAAACTATAAATATTAACAAAAGTATGCACAGTCTCGACGGAGCGCACAGACAGGCAGCCGGTCGTAGCGGCGCCATCTTTTTTTTTACAATTTACAGTACAATTTACAGTAAGGTGTGCGAGTTGTAGTGCAAATCCTTTACCAATAAATAAAAAGTGTAAAGTGTTTAGGTGTTCTAAAGTGTGTAAAGTGGGTGCTGCAGTGAGTTGCCCGTTTAAAGTGAGTGTGTGCGTGTGGATGTGTGTGCTGTGTGCATTTGATGGTTGCTGCATAGTGTTTATTGTTCGTTGAGCAGCCTGATGGCCTGGGGATAGAAGCTCCTTCTGAGTCTTTCTGTGCTCGCCTTAAGACTCCGGTATCGCTTGCCTGACTGCAGCAGTTCAAAGAGGCAGTTGTTCGGGTGGCTGGAGTCCTTGATGATTCTCTTAACCTTCCCCCTGCACCGCTTGTTGTAAATGTTCTGGAGGGTGGGAAGCCCCCCTCCAATTGTGCGTTCGGCTGAACATGTCACTCTTTGTAGTCTGCTACGGTCTTGTGCAGTGCTATTCCCAAACCAGGAGGTGATGTTGCCAGTCAGGATGCTCTCGATTGTACATGAGTAGAAGTTCCTAAGGATCTTCTGACTGACTTGGAACTTCCTTAGGCGCCTGAGGAAGTAGAGGCGTTGTCGTGCCTTCTTCACAACACTGTCAATGTGTGTGGTCCATGTCAAGTCCTCGGATATGTGGGCTCCGAGGTACTTGAAACTGTTCACTCTCTCAACCGGTGCCCCCGTCGATGCTGAGGGGGCTGTAGTCCTTGACCCCCGACCTCCTGAAGTCCACAATCATCTCTTTTGTTTTGCTGATGTTCAGGGAGAGGCAGTTCTCCTGACACCACTGTGACAGATTCTCTACCTCTTCCAGGTAGGCCCTCTCGTCGTTGGCAGAGATCAGGCCCACCACTACTGTGTCATCAGCAAATTTGATGATTGTGTTGTTGTTCCGCTGTGCCACGCAGTCATGTGTGTACAGGGAGTAGAGGAGGGGGCGCAGAACACAGCCCTGGGGGGCCCCTATGTTGAGCGTGATGGATGAGGAGGTGCAGTTGCCTGCTCTTACCACCTGGGGTCTGCCCGTCAGGAAGTCCAAGACCCACTGGCAGAGGTCATAGTTCAAGCCCAGGTCCCTGAGCTTGGCTATGAGTTTGGAGGGGACTATGGTATTGAATGCTGAGCTGTAGTCAATGAACAGCATTCTCACATAGTTCCCCTGCCTCTTGTCCAGGTGTGATGCTGCTGTGTGCAGCACATGGGCTATGGCATCCTCCGTGGATCTGTTAGGGCGGTATGCAAATTGCAGGGGGTCCAGGTTGATGGGGAGGGAGGAACAGATGTAGCCCTTCACTAGCTTCTCAAAGCACTTCATGGCTATGGAGGTGAGGGCTACAGGGCGGTAGTCGTTGAGGCAAGCAGGCGTAGATTTTTTGGGTACAGGGATGATGGTGGACTTCTTCAGACAGGTGGGGATGACAGCCTGTTCTAAGGACAGGTTAAAGATGTCAGTGAATACAAGTTTAAGGTTTAAGTGAATATAGTATGATATTTGAGGCATATTTTTATTTAAAATTTTCATTTTCATATCTCCTTTTTATTTAGCGGGAGAGAGGCCAAACCACAGTTGACATTCTACTAATGGTAGAATTGTGAATGTTAGATCCTATGGCAGGGGTGGCCAACCCGCGGCTCGCGAGCCCTATGCGACTCTTTGCCCGTCAATGTGCGGCTCTTCCATCCATAATTTTTTTTTTTTTTTTTTACTTTTTTTTTTATGTCACTCATTCCATAAGGACGTAGAATAAACATTTACAATTTATTTTTTATTGTCCATTTGCATGTTCTTGGTATCTGAATCTAGGGACATATATGGATCAGTGTCAGAAATAGTGTGTCTGTTACTAGGCTTGAGTAAATTGTAATGAACCAAAGGAGAATATCAATTCTATTTAAAAAAAAAAAATGTATCTTTGACTGTGAATAACACCATGCTAAAATTGACCACACCTGAAAAATCGAAGCAAATTAATAAAGGGAAGAAGATTAAACAGAAGGTTTTGTAGATACAGTACTGAATTCTGCCATCTTTTTTATAATGTAAATTTCTCCACCATTTTTCATCATATTGCAAAACCGTTTTTTGCAAGACGTTCACAGAAAGCTAAAGAAACTAACTACGTTCTGTTTTATGGCAATAACGTTCAGGTTTGTGGGAGATAATCCCAAAAAATAAGAGAAATAAAAAAGTAAATCCAGAAGTCAGATGATTGACAGGGGCTGGTGTGAGCTGGGTAGGGTAGTTTTTCGAAATTTGAAAGCCCTGAGTCTCTTCCTTCAAAAGACTACACTCACTTTTGGATGTGCCACTTCCTCCTGTCAATATGCGCCGGTTTCCAACTCAATGCCCTGAGATTTCTATAATCTTATATTTCACTAATAACAGTTAAAATAATTGGTAAACAAACGTAATGCTGAAAATATACACTTTTACTGTATATCTCGGGCTTAAGAGGTTAACCCTGTGAGGCCCAAATTAAAAAGACATTAGCAACTTCAGAGGCCAGAGGGTGGGACATATAAACACATTTACTATCAAATAGCATTGTGAGGCTGAACAACAGGACCAATTGACTATACATGTGCTTAAAGGGGAACTATCTTATAAATGGCCTTTTTCAGTGTTCATTGTTTCTTAGCTATGTGGACTTATATTAATAGGATCTATGTCTCTAATTCTCATATTGGCGCATTCTTCCAATTCTCCTCTCACAATATTCACCCTCACTGAACTGAGTCATCTGAAAATGTGCATATCTGTGATGTCAGAGATTTCTCAGCTGCATAATAATGTGGCAGTTGATGTGGCAGTTGGCACCAGGCCACACAGTGGTTGGAGCCCAGCCTCAAAACGGTTTAAGATCAAGGCGGTCAGGTGGCGTAGCGGAGATTGCGTTCGTCACCAACCCCGGAGACGCTGGATTCGTCTGTTCGAATCCAGCTCACAGCTCCGGGGTTGTCACCAGCTTGGCTGGCCGCTCACACTAATACAATTGGCAGTATTAGAGGGTGGGAGAAGCTGGCGGGGTGGGTCCGGGTCGTTGTAAACAGCGACTCCTACAGAGTCCGCGCTGCCAGGTGAAAAGAAGCGGTTGATTGGCTAGACGTGTGCCGGAGGAAGCACGTGATAGCCTCCACTCTCCCAGACCAACTGTGGGGGGTAAGTGCGCAGCGACCAGGAAGGGGATTGGGAATTGGCATAACGACTAACATTGGGATGGGAGAAAATCGGAGGAAAAAGGAGGGGGAAAAAGATCAATAGAAAAAAAAACCTAGGTGTTCCATAGACTCACAGGAATTGTGTAAAAGTGCCCAAATAGTGAAAGAAATAGTAAAATAGTTCCCCTTTAACATTTTTAAATAAACATTCTTTTTTTAAATGGCTAAAAGTGATTTTGTAATTTTGCAACCGTGGATCTCACAGGGTACTTTTAACCCTGTGAGGCCCAAATAAAAAAGACATTAGCAACTTCAGAGGCCAGAGGGTGAGACTTATAAACACATGAAGGGTGACTGAAAAAAAAGGTTGAGAAATGCTGGTATATGGTGTGGCTCTTTGTGGTACCACAGTAATTTTTGTGGCTCTTAGTCTCTGACTGGTTGGCCACCCCTGTCCTATGGCATGCATAGGAAAGTTAAGGATGAAGCGCTCGGTCTGGGCAGACTGGTCGTGTATGGGAGGGAGGGATAGGGGAATAGGGGATTATATGTATGGGTGTTCTATATGTTTGTTATCTTGCTCAAGCTCGGCTCTCAACAGGTCCTCAATAATTGGATATATATCTATTGTAAATCGCTACTCCAGACGAATTGCACACAAGAATACGGCAACATGTTTAGATTATGGCTAGTTTGAATATATTGATTTGGAATACTAGGGGACTAAACAAGCAACATACACGCAAAAGCTTGCTTACATTGATGAAAAACAAACAGGTTGATGTGGCTCTTTTAAGCGAAACGCACCTTTTAGTGGCTGAAAATGTAAAGCTGGCGGACAAAATATATCATAACATTAGCTACTCGTCTTTTGGAACTAGATCCTGTGGGGTAGCTATAGTCGTGAAACGGAAGTTGAATATTAAATTGTTGGACGTATGGTCTGATGCAGACGGCCGAGTAACCATTGCTAAAATAGAATACATTAACAGGAAAATTGCATTGGTAGCGGCTTATGCCCCTAATCTTTACGACGCCAACTTCTATGCAACACTCACTAGTGCAATGTTGGACATCCCTGAGTATTCATTTATAATTGGTGCGGATTTTAATGCCATTTGGGATCCCTCGATTGATAAATCTAATCCCACCACTTCCAATGATCAGAAACAGGCATCTAATGCACTAAAGGATTGGGCCAAGAATACAGGTGTAAATGATCTATGGCGACTACTCAACCCAACGGCCCGAGAGTACTCTTTTTTCTCAGCAAGACACAAGTCATTTTCCAGAATAGATTATGTCTTTGCATCCCCTAGACTATTTGATAGATTTGACGTGGAAATGAGACCCAGTGCACTCAGATCACAGATATTTACTCCTGAAGGGCTCATTTGGTAGACTGACATCCCGAGCCCCAAGATGGCGCTTTAACTCGACACTGCTGAAAAACACTGAATACATTCTACAACTCAAAGATAAACTAGATAAATTCCTGGAGACTAATGTGGGTTCGGTACAGGACCCCAGAATGTTATGGATTTCGGTAAAGAGTTTTATCAAGGACAACACTACGGTCTTTGCATCCATCCTCTGTAAGAAACGGCATTCCAAATTGGTAGAGCTGGAAACGCTTCACTCGTCGTTATTCTCTTCTTTACAACACAACTACTCTGGTCAATTGGAGTCTCAAATTAATGTATTAAAAAAAGAGATTAACTTCATTTTAAGACAACAATCTGAATTTCAAATATGCAGTACAAGACAACATTATTATTTTCATGGCTCTAAACCAAGTCACCTACTAGCTATGAAGATACGATCCAATGCACAATTTGCTGATATCCCTACTATTAAGGACCAACAAGGGCTTGTTACAGACCCCAAAAAAATCAACGAGACTTTCAGAGTTTTACTCCAACTTGTACAAATCAGAAGTGGTTTTCGATCATAATAAAATGGATACTTTTCTTGATCAAATTAACCTACCTAAACTCTCAGAGGAAGACGCTAAACAGTTAGATACACCTATTACACTAGAGGAACTTAGGGAGGATATATCTGAATTGCAAAGTGGTAAGGCTCCTGGATGGGATGGTATCCCACCAGAACTGTACCTCTCATGTTGGGATGTAATTCGACCCCTATTACTTGATATGATTTTATACTCAATCAAAGAGGGGAATTTCCCCAGGGACGTCAATATGCACTCATATCTGTCCTCCTTAAAAAGGACAAAGACCCCACCGAATGTGGTAGTTATAGACCCTTAAGCCTCCTCGGAACCGATCTCAAGCTGTATGCTAAGGTACTAGCCATCAGACTTCAAAAGCATATGACATCTTTAGTTCATCCTGATCAGACAGGCTTCATAAGAGGCCGCCTGATCACGGATAATATTAGACGGTTACTACTATGTGATAGACGCCAGCAAGGATGCCATGCCTCCTACAGCTATATTATCCTTGGATGCGATGAAGGCCTTTGATAGGTTGGAATGGTCTTATTTATGGGCAGTACTCGGAAGGATGGGGTTAGGAGTAGGATTCATTAATATGATAAAAGTACTATACACAGAGCCATCGGCCATGGTTATAACAGGTAAATTCACCTCCCCTCTCTTTCCTGTTTCGTGCTCGTCCAGACAGGGTTGTCCTCTTAGTCCCAGACTATTTGCTCTATCCTTAGAACCTTTAGCACAGTATATAAGACAATCCCAATCCATAGAGCCGATCTCAATTAGGGGCACACAGCATCATATTAGTTTATATGCGGACGATGTAATATTGTTCATGCAAAACCCTACCACCTCACTGCCTCATCTTCTCAAGCTGATAGATGATTTTGGCAATCTATCAGGATTTAGGATAAACTGGCCAAAATTGGCCTTCCTTCCACTTAATGTCACTGCGAAGGCTACCTTCCTTCCAGAAAATATACAAATGGTAGAACACTTTAGATGTCTTGGAGTTGAAATATTCCCCACTATATGCCAAACAGTGAAGTATAATTATACAGGAATCCAAGATAGGATCACAAATGACTTTGACAGGTGGTCAAAACTTAAAAACTCAGTACAGGCCAGAGTATCAATAGTTAAGATGGATGTCCTACCCAGAATCAACTTCTTCAGCTCAATGCTACCTTTACCCCCCCCCCCCCCCCCCCCCCCCCCCCCTGCTGGTTACTGGAAAAAATTACACTCCACCGCATATACATTTATTTGGAACAACAAACCTCCACGAATGAAAAGATCCACCGCACAGAGAAACA
Source organism: Notolepis coatsorum (assembly GCF_963971535.1). Classification (NCBI taxonomy): domain Eukaryota; kingdom Metazoa; phylum Chordata; class Actinopteri; order Aulopiformes; family Paralepididae; genus Notolepis; species Notolepis coatsorum. Next base: position 158,659,153 of record NC_140167.1, on the reverse strand, counting down.
AAGCCGACGGAGGTTTAGCATTTCCAGACTTCTACCACTATTTTAAAGCGTACTCTTTAAGACCACTGATCACCTGGTTTGATTCTCAAGCATCTGTATCCTGGAGAACATTAGAAGAAAACATAGTGGCACCACAGAGACTGCAGGATGTAGTATACACCAACTTATCAATTAAGCAATGCAACTTGAAATTTGGCCCTCTTATTACACATGTGATCAGGATATGGCGTGACACACAGAAAAAATGTACTAACCTACATAAATGGCATAGCCATTCTCCCATATTTAATAACAATGCACTCCTTATTGCACAACGACCTATCAGATTTCCCAAATGGGAAAAGAAGGGCATACATACTTTGGGAGATATCTTCAATGACCAGGGTTTCTGTAGCTATCAAGATATACATAAAAAAATGTACCTCACCAGCTCCACACATTATTTCTATCTACAGTTATTAGCAACTTTGAAGGCTCATGGAGTCCCATTAAAGATACCACTTGAGCACAACAGATATCACAAATTCTTCTATGAAAAGGAGACATCAAGAGGCTTCGTATCTGACTTTTATCGTCACTTACTTACGTCTTCGTATGAAGTCCTTCCCCTAGACTCAGTTTGGAGGAAGGATATACCAGACTTGGAAGTAGATTTTGATTGGGCTGAAGTCTGGGCAAACGTTCGGCTATCGTCATGCAACCCGGATCATCAACAGATTAATCTTAATTTTATTCATAGGACTTACCTGACTCCTATACGACTGAACCGAATGGGGCTTAAACAAGACTCTGGATGTTCCTTATGTTTAATAGGTGATAGTGGTACATTTATGCATATGTATTGGGAATGCCCTCCTGTTAAGATATTTTGGGTAGAAGTAACCACGCTATTATCAGAATTTTTATTTCTGACAATACCTGTACTGCCTTCTGTATTGTTGCTGAATAATGTCTCTCAGTTATCACACTTTGTACATGTAAAGAGGCTAATCTTGTCCGGTCTTACGGCTGCCAAAAAGCGAATAGCATCACGCTGGATTCAACCGGATAAAATGTCCCGGAGGGTATGGATTCTTACCTATCTTGATGTGATTTATCTAGAGATATCTACCGCACAAATTCTATGTGTTAATGAAGCCAGCATAGCAATCTGGTTAGATGTGGTGGAGAGGATAAAGCATTATATGAACTTTTAGTCCTTGGTGTCAAACGGTATAATGGATGCTATCCAAGAGGGGGTCCTGTGGGGGGGGGGGGGGGGGAGCGAGCAAGAGCATAGTATATGTATTGTATTGTATTGTAATACATTTGAGTATATTTTTAATCTACATCTATTTTGATTTAAAAACTGGGCTGCCATTATTGTTAGTATTATATCGGTAATAGTCCTGTGATTTATAGTGGATTTCTACTGTTAATGTTTGTGTGTAATGTCAAAAATTTAAATTTAAGAACATTTGTTAAAAAAGAAGAAGAAGAAACATCCCAATAAATCAAGAACAAAAAACCCACCATGAAATCCAAAATAAATGTAAAATAAATAAATGTAACACTCCCAGACATATCCCAGCGAAGGTAAGGAAAAACCTATAGCAATAGGAAAAAAGCACCACAGGCGATGTGGAGGAGAGAAACCTTAGAAGGGCCGTTCAAAGGGGGATCCCCCTTCTTGGATGTCGGTGATAATAGTGTTGCTATGGATGGGTGGAGAATAAAACAGGCGAATAGTTGGTATGTGTGTACATATACGTGTAATAAAACACAAATATGTGCATGCAATAGCAACTGGGGTACATACGAAATTTTTTGAAACATTTAAATATATTCTACATAGCTCTACATAGCATTATACTCAGTAGAACAAATGTATATATCTTATACTCAGCTTAATCACTATATTAATATTACTATTGCACTTTACTGTTACATTTGCACTCGGGTTGGATGCCCCACTTATTTTCATTGTAATGTACTTATGCTGTATGATGACAATACATTTCAATGTAATCTAATCTAACTGGTACTATGATCTGAATGATGGTCCTAGAGGTCAGTGATTTGATGCTCTTTTGGTGTTTTGGCGATGGTGGCGTAAGAGAGTGCTGTCTTAAGAGAGTGCCGTCTTAACAGGTTGTGGGAAATCTCCTATATAGGCATTGGATTGGGTGGAGACCTGGTGACTGCATGCGAATGCCCTGTGTATGGGGACATGTTACCCATATAGAAACACACCTCTTCAATAAATATCTGAGATGCAAATAAATAAATAAATAACCTTCTTAATAAATATAATATTTATATTGTAGTGGGTTCTATAGAGACATAATTCCCCATGGTATTGTTTTGATGTGTTGATGGGGCACTGTCACTTTAAGGAGGTTGGTTTTGGGGTTGGGCTGAGAGGAGACGCCCTGTGTGGGGTTTCATTGATAAATGTTTGATTACTATGAGCTGTCAGAAGCTAGCCCGGCATAGTTCTGACAGCTGTCACTTGTGCTACTGCGAAATAAATGTCACGGCTTTGTGTTGTCCAACTTGTCAACTGATAGAAATTGTGCGTTTCTCTATTCCGACGATTTCCACAATATAATATATATATAAATAACTGTCTTTTACTAGTACCTTACTACTATGTACTACAGTATGTTACTATCTGTATACTACTACCTGCCATGCTAATATGTCTATTATACTATGCACTCAGAGTGTAACACTCAAGTTCAACACTATTTGATGAACAATGCCACTGACCATAAGCTGCCAGAGATGCACATCTCCTGCTGACCAGAAAACCACACACTTTTCTGATAGTGGGGTGCCTGGACACTCAGTCATTTAAAATGTATGCGAAAGTTTCGTTTTCACTCCTAATTTGAAGATAAGGATCTATAGAACAATTTGGGCTTGAGTGTCAAGAAACCAGTTGAATTTAATAAAAATGTATCCAAAATGGCCACAATTGAAATCATGAATTCTTTAAAAACGTCTTAATGTTCACACAATTGCTGTGTAATATAATTTTGCATTGCTATTTTAAGTTAATACTGTGTGAGGAACAGTGATGCCACAGATTACTTGTAAAAGTAATCTGATTACTGATTACTGATTACTCCTTTAAAAAGTAATCTTAGTTACTTTACTGATTACTTGATTATCAGAGTAACTTAGTTACTTTGAAAGTAACTAGGTTACGAAGTCGTCGTCCCTGCTGCTGCCACAACATAAGAATGACAAAAAAAAATTAGTAAAATGTACTCAGTTTGAGTAAAATGTACTAATAGGGCAGGTAGGCCTATCTTGCTATCTATAGATCTATAGATTTCACAAAAGATAAATGGTCAATAACACCACATATAGGCTGATATGTAGCCTACCTTTGAGGCCTGCCCCATTCAGATATGGTTCTACGTTATTATTATTTATTATTGTGTGAATGAATGAATGAAAACTTTATTTAACAGATTGCAGAATGGGTACAATACAGTACGGCTCAATACATACAATTGTTAAGGGGATGCAGACCTGAGAAAGACGTTTGTCTTGTTTCCATCAGGGTCCCCCATTTTCAATTCATATAGACATTTATGACATACACAACATACATGACATTTATGGCATAGGGACATATAGGTATTTAGTACTGATACATTTGTGACATAAGCGGTATTCAAATATACAGTACTGTTACCCCTAGATCCTGACAGAGTATATACATATGATGGGGAGGGGACTGTACATTAGGAGGGGGTGGGTGGGTGGGAGGGAAATATACATACGGCGGGGAGGGAATATATATACTGCAGTGTTGTCAGTGTGCTACTGACAACCTACATACTGCAGTATGGTGTTCCATGTTCATGAATAGTGCACTGCAAAAGATGTTTAACTCAAAGGTAGAACATACTGTTTGGCTGGTGCAGCTCCGACTCCGAGTCCTGTAGAAGTCGATGGTCGTGCTGTGCTGTATATTCCATATGCGGTAGACAGTATTTTGTTTCCTCCGCAAAGTGAATGTTTTTTTCACCCGGCTTAGTTTACACAAACGTTAAGTAGACTAGTGAACTTCCAGTGCCAGAAAGCGTTACGAGTGCGAGTGTCTCCCTGCTAGCTCGCAGGTCAGCCTGATAATAACAATAACAGCCGCGCCCACCAGCATGGATCAACACGCAAGGTTGCGTGCTGTGACGTCACTCCCCAATACAAGGAAAAGCTTTCCAAACGTATATTTGACTGTCGAAAACGAAAGAAAATACTGCATTCCGCCTGCATTATGATGAGATAGTAACGAAATAGTAACGCACGGCCACTTGGACAAGTAACTGCAATCAGATTACTGGCTTGTAAAGATTAACGTGTTAGATTACTATTTTCGGGGAAAAGTAATCAGATTACAATAACGCGTTACTTAGTAACGCGTTAGTGGCATCACTGGTGAGGAATCAACTGGAGTTCAAATATTGATGGCAAAAATCAAAGATGGCTGCAATTTCTGTATTTATTTCGAATTACGCTTCATAACTTTTATTCTATTGAACCTAGAATGGTGATGTTGGTGCCTGTACCTAGGTTTTAATGAATGAGTAATTGAATAATAAAATAAACATGATTGGAGCATATCTTATATGATATTTCACACAATCAGACAATAAATATGTGGAGAACTAGAGTTAGATATGAGAACTGTAAACAACAGTTGATTGTGAAGAACAAACAATGATTGTGAAGAACGTCCTCATCACAAGAAAGGATCTGCATCTCAGCACCAATGTCAACGCCACACTGTAAACCCGAATAAGTTTGCCATCCCATGCCTCAATTTTTGTAAGTTGATAAACTCAAATGTTTTCAGTTGGCTAAGACTTACAATTCTCAATTAAGGCAACTCAAATATGTTCAGTTACTGTGACTTAAGGTTCTCAAGTGGTGTCAACTCAAATATGTTCAGTTACTGTGACTTACAGTTCTCAGTTAAGGCAGTTCAAATATGTTCAGTTACTGTGACTTAAGGTTCTCTAGTGGAGGCAACTCAAATATATTCAGTTACTGTGACTTACAGTTCTCAGTTAAGGCAGTTCAAATATGTTCAGTTACTGTGACTTAAGGTTCTCTAGTGGAGTCACCTCAAATATGTTCAGTTACTGTGACTTACAGTTCTCAGTTAAGGCAATTCAAATATATTCAGTTACTGTGACTTAAGGTTCTCAAGTGGTGTCAACTCAAATATGTTCAGTTACTGTGACTTACAGTTCTCAGTTAAGGCAGTTCAAATATGTTCAGTTACTGTGACTTAAGGTTCTCAAGTGGTGTCAACTCAAATATGTTCAGTTACTGTGACTTACAGTTCTCAGTTAAGGCAGTTCAAATATGTTCAGTTACTGTGACTTAAGGTTCTCAAGTGGAGGCAACTCAAATATGTTCAGTTACTGTGACTTAAGGTTCAACCTTAAATCCATGTGATTAAGTTAACAGAACTCAAAGACATTGAGGCCATCTAATGCCTCATTTCTTTTAAGTTAATCAACTCAAATTTTTAAGTTAATCAACTCAAATATTTGCAGTTACTATAACTTAAGGTTCAGTTTTAAAATCCATGTGAATAAGTTAACAGAAAAATAACTACACAAGCACATTATATCAACTTCAAACAACTCTTTTATTTTTTTCTATTCAAAGAGTATACATATATAATCTGTATGTTAGCAATGTACAATAACACTGTAAACATCGTACACTGTTTTTGGACTATATATGTTAACAATACCGACCAGGTATTAGTGCCTTGCAAAGTGCAGATATGAAGTTTTCCCCTTTTTTTCGTATGCATTTAGGAGGTTTTGTTCTTCATCGAAACTATTTATCTTACAAAAACATTGTGTTACAACTTCAAACTCTTTATATTTATTTCTATTCAAAGAGTATACATCTATTTATCTTACAAAAACATTGTGTTGCCCTCTCCAACATTATGGCAATGTTAAAATTAAAAATATATAGAAAATATATATAGAAAATAAATACATGCATGTTATAACATGTACATACAATGTAATGTATATTACACATTTAATCCCTCTGGTCACAATAGTGTAATAATGTTTGTTATAAGGCTCTGAAAATGTTACTGAATGATGTATCAATGTATTTCCAGCAAATATTGAAATAATAAAGGGTCTCAATATGTGCAGTGCACATGACCAGAGCCGTTTACATCCTGGCTGAATTACTCAAATTTGTATAGTGTGGTCATAGAATGAGCAAACATGTTGACGGCAACTATTGTGACCGTTGGGATAACACAGTGTATCTATGTACAGTACAGAATAAAATGTATAGATTATCTGAAAATTGTCAATCCGCTTGGCACATGTAAAATTCACAAACGTTGTGCTGTATATTGGGTCCTGCCAATGTGGAACCAAAATACCAATCCACATTACATGCTATACAGCTGGCAATACTGTTAATAGTGCACATACCTACATATGGAAATGCAGCTGTATTTGCTCCATGATGTATCATGGAACAAGATGGTGTTTTCATTGAAAGAGTTAGTCAGAATGTCAGAGGCACCATCCGTCATTTAGAGCAGGCTATGTTTGCAGAATGATAACTAGAACACTACAGTACTCTGTACTAAGAACACTATACAGTACACTAACTATACTGCCCTGTCAAGGCAGACCGCAGTAACTTCCAAACAGTGAAACTGAGAAAAATGGCTTTAAAGTTTTTTGACTTGCCATCCAAAATGTGTTATAGGTAGATAGATGATAGTACCCAGATTTAACATGTATTAATGAAGTAATCTTTAGGCATACAAAAATATGATGTAGTTATTTTAATTAACCCCAAAAAAGCAGATACTGCACTCTGCTGCACGATTTCCTTAAGTAATTATACAGGTAATGTACAGGCAAAGTGCAGTAACTTCAAATACAATGTTGTTTTCCCTCCAGCTTTCATAACTTCACCTAGCCATTTTATTTGGATCATCATCATTCCAATATATTCAGGTATTAAATTTCATTTTCAAAATGGCTAGGTTAAGTTATGAAAGCTGGAGGAAAAACAACATTGTATTTGAAGTTACTGCACTTTGCCTGTACATTACCTGTATAATTATTTAAGGAAATCGTGCAGCAGAGTGCAATATCTGCTTTTTTGGGGTTAATTAAAATAATTATGTCATATTTTTGTATGCCTAAAGATTACTTCATTAATACATGTTAAATCTGGGTACTATCATCTATTTACCTATAACACATTTTGATGGCAAGTCAAAACACTTTAAAGCCATTTTTCACTGTTTGGAAGTTACTGCGGTCTGCCTGGGTTTTGAGTGTGATTTTGTAGTTACTGCAGTTTTTAAAACCCCATATCTCCAAAACTGAGCGACATTAACATCTGAAACTTGGTCACAAGATAAAACATTTATTGACAAGGTCAATTTCACTCAAACTAAATTTTAACTTTTTTCAAGTTACTGCGGTTAGCCCTTGACAGGGCAGTATACTACTGCCTACAAGGTCTCAAGGATACAGTCCCACTCTCAGCATACAAGATCGATGGTCTGCTGCTGCTGACTCCCAAGCGATTCATTCAAGTGAAACGGAACTGAGTCCAGCTAATGGTGAATAGTTATTTTATTAATCAATTATTGTGTCTTTATTCACTCTAGTTGTGTAATTGACCAGTTCATATTCTGTATAAGTTCATATTCTGTATATGTTAATAATAACGCTTCTGTGTTGCGTTTATGGCTCCTGGTATATCGCCTTGTACTCTGTACTGAGAACACTAACTCTACCACTGCCTACAAGCAATGGAAGCAGTCAGAGCAGAGTGGCATTTATGCCCATTGCCTCCTATTGTTCCTCGAGAAACAAACGTTTGGGACTTGGATGTTGCCTTTGAGATTCTGATAAACTCTTTCAACTCTAAAACTTACTTGGATGAAATTACAATAATGCCAGCTATAGACGGTTAAGAAAATTCGAACTGTAAAACTCTCAAATGTAAACATATTACATAAAAAATAAAGAACAAGGTACATTGAGTAGTTTGGACCTATTGGCTGAACATCTGCAAAGTAGTACAGCAACTTTTGAAGGTATTATTTTGACATGACAAGACATTTCAGATGAGTTTCTATAGACACACTTTTGAGGTGTTGGTAAGTGCTTTGGGGTAGTGCATAGATTAGTCCAAACATTACAGGAAGGAATCACCAAATCTGGGGAGGCTGATCATGATATGACTTTCAATGACAATAAAGATTGTCACAGGCTGGTAGTGAACTGGACTTGTGTCATGATCACTGATTACAGTAAGGAATAGAAACTCATCTGAAAGAAGGATGTGGGGTGAGGTATTAATTTCCTTGTCATGTCAAAATAATACCTTCAAAAGTTTAATGCAAGAGCGGTCATGTGACGTAGCGGAGATTGCGTTTGTCACCAACGCTGGAGACACTGGATTCGCGTGTTCGAATCCAACTCCCTGCGTTGTCACCAGCTTGGCTGGCCGTTCACACTAATACAATTCGGCAGTATTAGGGGGTGGGGAAGCTGGCGGGTGGGAATCTGGCGTTGTGGACAGCGACGCCTACAGGTCAGGTCTCGGCGCTTGCTAAGCGGGGCAGGACTTGGTGGAGATAGCGTGCCCTCCCACGCGTTACACTTCACCAATGAGAGCCCTCGCTGCCAAGTGAAAAGACGTCACTGGCTGTCGGCGCACGTCTCGGGGGAAGCGTGCGATCGACTCGGGACGCCCTTATACCGACTTGTAGGAGAACATGCATACAGCACCAGGTAGGGGGGGGGGGGGGAATTGGCACAACGACTAATTGGGACGGGGAGAAAATCCATTGAAAAATCAGAAGAAAAAAAAATGATTGCATCATCAAGTCATTCTTGAGAGTCTGCAACCTGGGCAACAGTTTACCAGCTTCTAGACCTAGTAAAATCTTCTGAATGAATTCAAAAGTGTTGGTAAGTCCCTTGGGGTAGCTGAGGTGTAGTGCATAGATTAGTCCAAACATTACCAGGAAGGAATCACCAATCAGAGATTGTCACAGGCTGGTAGTGAACTGGACTTGTGTCATGGTCACTGATGACAGTAGGGAGGGCCACTGCAACACCCTGAAGCTCTGGCTCATCAGGCGTGTCCTGAAGGAATGAAAGAGACATAATAATCACAAATAAATCCATGGTTTCTACAAAGTGCAGCACAAAGCTAAGTATATGGAGTTGTGTTTGTAAGTTGTTTATATTTTAGTTAGAACAATTTTTTTGGTGAGAAGGTTATTTTTATTTAACCAGGTTAGTCCCGTCGAGATCAAATATCTCTTTCACAAGGGAGACCTGGAAGGAAGGAAGACTGATACTTAGCATTTTGATTAACTGTTCACTTAATATACAGTTGTACTGTAAATTATTTTCACTCGGACTCACTGTGCAGGTTTTGAAAAATCCAGAGTCTTCCTCATGCAGATACACAGGCAGGGCATGGAGAACAGTGGTACGCCTGGTGTGAACATCATGGATTTCCTATTAAGATGTAAGATTAAGAAGAAAAAAAGAATTGTATTATATGGAAATGTTTACTGAACAAAGCGGATTTTAAACAGTCCAATCAGATATGTCCACAAATAACATGTTCACATCTTTAATGCAATCAGAAAAATGGCAAACACAATGGTGGACTAATTGTAAAATTCAAAAGCTCATTTGAATCATTGAACCTGTTCAATGTTACAGAGGTTCGACCTATGACATGTATAATAATCTATTCACCTGTTCATCGTGGATTTTTTAAAATGTGAGCCAAAGCATCTGCCGTGTTCCCAGTTTTGGACGCCTTCTGTCTGAATAACGTCATCAGTCGAGGAAGATGGCGGTCAAGCTCAGCGTAGAATGTGTTGGGCAGGTTCTGGTTGGCAATCAGCTGGAACTCTGCATACACCTATATTTAAAAACAGCAGGACAATATAGTATATCAACATCAATTAGTCACTTCAACTTGGTGGATCTCTTACTTTGTTTGGTTTGGGCTTCAGAGCATGACGGCGGGATTTCTGGTCAACCATGTCATTACATGCTTTGCGGAATCGGTCGCTGATGACTAGCTCACGGGGGCGCACAGAACACACACGCAGATGCGCCGCTAGAGTATATAAACCAGGCTTAAGAATCACAAGTTTCACTTTAAAACACACAGAATGTGCCAAATGTTAACACAGGAAAGAGAGCTGATCTATATTACCTCAGACTCCATTTTGAGAGCAGGCCAGAGGTCCATGAGCTCTTTCACTGGTGGGCTGGACGCGTGTAGCTTTATGCCAAGCAAGCAGTGCAAAAATTTACCGTAGTGGCATGCAGTAATGCGCCTTTCATTTTCCGCCGCCCAGCGCCCAGGTCGCGCGGAAATAGGCTGTCTATTGCCATTCTCTTTGACAAACTCTAACCTTAACCAGCTCCTTAACAACGCCTAAACTTAACCGTTCTAACCTTAACCAACTCCGAAACAATGCCTAACCTTAACCTTAACCTTAGAAATTATATTGCCATTCTCTTTGACAAACTCTAACCTTAACCAGCTCCTTAACAGCGCCTAAACTTAACCGTTCTAACCTTAACCAACTCCGAAACAATGCCTAACCTTAATCGGCGAAAGAATACACGTTAAAAAAAAATCACGTTAAAAAATATTTTCGATGGGATTCGAACTCGCCAGCAAACAAGCCATAGGATCCACAGCCATGTGTCCTTGCCAATTGAGCTATTTGCTAGATACTGAATAAGGGGCGGTGACTTATATATATTGAGCTCCGCTCGTGTCGCATGCGCGGGCACCTCGCGCGAGCACGCCGGCGCACGCACGCACCTGAGCGAGCACGCCGCCGCCGGTGCACGCACGGTAGCATTTGTCTGAAAAGAAGGGCGCTTTACCGCACTAGCGTGCGGTGACGAATGCGGAAGCATTTTTGCACTGCTTGCTTGGCATTAACGTACAGGCGGGCTGGACTTCACTATGGTCTGTCGGCGCAGGGCAAATGTGGTCTGCATCAGCTTTCTAATGAGGGGCAGGTTCTTCTCAGTCTTCTTCAGCTGCTCAAGCCTCAAGGAATCCTCTCCTTGGGGATAGTTGGGTAGGAAGTTTACTTCTGCTCGCTTGGGTCTTTTAATGTTGGAATGTGAAGGTTCGCCATCAGGATTGCTTCTACCTATTTTTCCAGCATTTACAGTGACCTCCTCACATCCTGCCCGTCTCAGCTTGTTCCTGAAATTGCCCATCTTGAATTTGATGCTGTTCTTCCATCCATTGCAGCCGGTCTCAGATCCTGCTTCCTTCAAGCAGGGATGTTTGGCGACAAGAGCCGCAGAAGCCACTGCTATCTCTTTATCACTTGGATAAGCCTTGAAAGCATACATTGTAGATGCAAGCTTTTCTAAGATGTCGTGCTTTAGGTCTCTTGTCAACTTAAGGTGTCTCTTGTTCTTCTCAAATTCGTTGTTTCCGTCTCTAAGTTTCAGCTCAACATCGAATGCAAATGTAGGAACTGGAAAAGGACCTGGAGGCCATCTGCTTAGACGTTCTGGAGATGACCTATCTGAAAGTATATCAACGTTCTGGAGATGACATATCTGAAAGTATATCAGTAGATGCGAGAGAGCTGGAGTCGAGCGAAAGTGAAATGTGCACAACAGCTTTTTGTGGCAATTCCGTAATGTCATCAAGGGAAGTAAGTTTCCCATCAAAGTCTGGATCTTCATACAGCAAACTGAAGTCAAGGTCTATTTCCAACTGTTCTTTTATAATCTTGATCAGTGCATCAACAGAGGCGGGTCGTGAACTGAGTTTTAATTTTCTAGCCCGGTCTGTCTCAACAACACGAAGGATCATGGGTTGTGGGGAGGCAGCTGCCATTGTGCTATGGAAACTTGAATGAATCGCTTGGGAGTCAGCAGCAGCAGCAGCAGACCATCGATCTTGTATGCTGAGAGTAGGACTGTATCGTTGTGACCAGACTGCAGGTAGATGGACAGTGGACAGATGTGGTCCGGTCGACAGACAGCAGCTCAAGGACCTAAGGAGTAGTCATAAACACAACACAGAAAGCGTCATTATTAACATATACAGAATATGAACTTATACAGAATATAAACTGGTCAATTACACAACGAGTGAATAAAGACACAATAATCGATTAATAAAATAACTATTCACTGCCGCCCTGCTGGATTAAATTATGAATTGCAGGTAGGCCTGAATAAGTATTTACTGTGCAAAATAACCAAAACCAGATAAACAATATCTGTTTTTTATGAAGCACAGATCATGTTAATTAAGTATTCTGAGTCTGAGCAGACAGAAAACCATCTTACCCTCAGCAAGGGATTCCTTTGTGCGAAGACCCACAATGCAACACAACAACTTCAAGCTAAAATGCCTCACATACAAAACGAAATAAAATATAGAGCCATGGCTGTGTCCCAAGTTTAACACAATTGAACTATAATAAAGTATTTGACCTGTTCCACTCGACGGGGTCAGTACCGACCCCTTTTGACCTTATTATCATATAGGCATATTTTTATGAAGATGAAAATAATTTGTTATTTTAAAATCAACCGTTTTCAAGTATAAACATCACTACTATGTCACAAATACATGTAGAATGTAAAACGTTAGGTTGGCAATAGTTTAGCAATAGGTTAAAAGTGTACTTATATCATTTTAAGTTTTCTATTTGCGATCGTCTATTCTGACCCGGAACCGGAAATGGAAATGTTGAACCATCGGAATTGTAGTTTACTTGCGGCCATTTTGTAGAGGAGATCGCTAGCTATCGGCCTGCGTTGAAATTTGTCCGATCTACACTTCCTGTCACATACTATGGTGGTTCAAAGTACAGCGTTCTGAATGAATCATATCAATAATTGTTATGATTCGCGATAATAAGCTACAAAAGGTAACGTTTTTGACAAATATTGAAACACAGTCAGTTTCTCCACACTATTGTTACCATGTAGGAATAATTAGATCTGAAATTAGTTTCAAAATGGTTACACTGTGGGGGAAATAAAATAGTACAGTCGATTACAGTAAATATCAGTATCTGTTATTATGCACGCCTGGTGATACTATATCCAAATTGAACTCGGCCATTTGAAATATACTATATGTATATATATATATAAATGTGCTAATTGGCTATAATAAGGTAATGTATAAGCATATATTCTATATTCTATAATAATATTTCAAATTGCATTGGTCCGGATGGGAGAATTCAGTACTGTATATACAGAACCTTCAGTTTGATCATCTTCCCTTTATCAATTTCCTTAGATCTTTTGTACACATGATCTCAAGAGGGTACTGAATGAGCTCAGTGGCAGTTTTTTAAGTTTGGTCATTATCATGGTTTTATTCACTGTCAAAGATGAAAAGAAAAATCATAATTCATATTTTCCTTTGTTTCATCACAATTTAAGCAAGCCTAGTAATAGACACAATATTTCTGACACTGAGAATACATTCATTGAGGTCCATAGATGTTCCTAGATACCAAGAATATGCAAATAGCCCTTGTTGAAGTGGAGCAATATTCCATTTACCTAGGTATACATTTTATGCAGATTTTCACCTGGGGTGGAACAGGTCACTAGTTACAACAATGCTTATGTAACTATTAAAAACGTACATTTTAATCACGAAACAAAATGGCAGACTAACGTTAGCTAGCATGCTAGCTAGCTAACGCTAGTAGCATGCTAGCTAGCTAACGTTAGTAGCATGCTAGCTACTGTAATAATATGCAATACTATTTGCTAAAACAAGCTCCAAACTATTTGCCACGGCACAGAGATAACATTTAGTCAAACGATAACAGCCCGGTGATGGTATCTGAACGGGATCATACTATTCCCATAAGAACTCACTTACCAGTTAACTAGTATACTATCTAGCATGCTAGCTAATAATAATAAACAAGCTTCGTTCTGCACTGTAGGCTACTAGTTGCCACCACGGTAATAATTCACAAAGTAGCATGTAGTCAAACGATGACAGCAAGATTATGGTATGTGAATGGCATAATACATTATATTGTCAATGACTTACCAAGGAGTTTGGCTCAGACTATTTGTCAAGCCAGTAGTGAAGACACCATCGCGCCAACAAGTTACGTTTGAATACCTCAAGTCCCATGAGATCTTCTAGGTCTCGCGAGTTGCTTAGGACTACCCTCTCGAAGGGGAGGGGAGGGGGAGGAGGGGAGGAGGGGAGGAGGGGAGGAGGGGAGGGGGAATCTATACTAAATTGATTCAACGACAGTTTTTCAAATGTTGAAATGGTATCTGTAATTAAATATTGAATCAACATAGCTTTTTCAACCTCAACCAAAAATAACCAATCTGACCAAAATCCAACATTTAATTAATGTCTTTTGCTATCTGGGTTGTCTCCATAGCTATAATATAGAATATACGATGGGTCCGCAAACATTGTGAAAATGGTCAATAACGCTGGCGCCAGGGAGTAAAGATGGAAAAACAGCGTGGCAGTTAATGTTAAGCACATTCAATAGAAAATACATCTCTACTTTTACTTAAGTTAAATTTGAATGGAGGACTTTTACTTTGACCAGAGTAGCCTACTCATTTATCTGGGTATTTCTACTTTTACTCAAGTCAAGGAACTGTGTACTTCTTCCACCACTGTCTAAAAGCCAATCAATGGTGAAGCAGGACTACTTAAAGGAACAGGCCGATATTATGGGAAATGCCTTCTCCAGAGTCAGACAAGAAGATAGATACCAATTTCTTCTCTGTGGTAGGAACTAGGAAGCTATCCAGCAGCAAGCTAGCCTAGCTTAGCACAAATGAATAGATGCGGATACGGATCAGCTAGCCTAGCTGTTGCCTGTTGGCCAAAAACACCTCTCCCGGAGGTTTAAGCTAAGCTAGCTGATCCATATCTGCTTCCATTAATTTGTGCTAAGCTAGGCTAGCTCGCAGATAGATAGCTGTCTCCTGAACGCACAGAAAGGAAACTGGTATCTATCTTCTTGTCTGACTCTGGAGACGACGGTAAGAGCATTTCTCATAATGTCGGCCTGTTCCTTTATGGCTCAGGAACACAGGTGGACTCCAGTAGTAATATACAGCGTTGGCTGTGAATAGCTGCTCCTAGCGAGTGAGTGTGAGGCTACAGCACCATGGTTACTGAGAGGCTCTGTGGAACTCAGTGTCATGGTTACTGAACTAAAAGAAGCTCCATGGAGCTCAGCTTCTATTATGGAGGAGAGAAATCTGAACCATCTCCTCGTCTCACCAAGGTGCACAAAACAGCAGACACTGGCACGCATACAAACACACACACGCACACACACACACACACACACACACACACACACACACACACACACACACACACACACACACACACACACACACACACACACACACACACACACACACACACACACACACACACACACACACACACACACACACACACACACACACACACACACACACACACACACACATACAAATCTTTACTTAACATTATGTAACATACGTTATACTTTTGATACTTAAGTACATTCAATATCAAAATACTTCTCAACTTTTATTTAACTAGAAAGGAGACTTTTACTTTTACCAGAGTACTATTTTATCTGGGTATTTCTACTTTTACTCTGTAAAAAATAAAAAGGTGGAATAAAATCAAATGGAATATGAACTAAATTAATTTAGAAGCACAATAGAATCAATAGACTATAATTATGAAATAAAAATAGGCCAGGGCTGTAGTACTACAACTGTAAAAAATATAAAGGTGGAACAAAATAAGCCATTTGAGCGACACTCACTAAAGGAACAGTGCACTTCACTGTGCGGGTCACAATAGACTCTAAAGTGCCTCGTCCCTCCAGGATCTCCTGCAGCTATAGGGACAGGAATGGGCTATGAATAGACGGCTCCTAGCTTCGTCTGTGGTTCCTGCACGCTCTTTAGTTTGAACAAGGTCTTCTAATACCCAGTTCTCACTCTGCTAAGGCAGGGGATTCTGAATTTCAATAACAAATAAATAAAATACAAATAATAAATAAATAATAATAATAAATAAAAATAAATCACTAGCCAAAAGTATGTTACCATAGCAGCTGAGGTCAGTGCGTTCTCATAATAGGGGTGGAACAAAACATCAACATCCTGCCATTAAGTGCTAAGCACTGTGGCTCTTAGAATGAGACTAGTTAACAAAACAATACAATCCATGTGTAAAACTCTTACCTCTCAGCCCACATGCAGGTCCAAGGACAGAATGACATGTATATATATACTGTATATGTGTGTGTGTGTGTGTGTGTGTGTGTGTGTGTGTGTGTGTGTGTGTGTGTGTGTGTGTGTGTGTGTGTGTGTGTGTGTGTGTGTGTGTGTGTGTGTGTGTGTGTGTGTGTGTGTGTGTGTGTGTGTGTGTGTGTGTGTGTGTGTGTGTGTGTGTGTGTGTGTGTGTGTGTGTGTGTGTGTGTGTGTGTGTGTGTGTGTGTGTGTGTGTGTGTGTGATCAGGGCCATCAATGACACATTTGTGACACATTCATTTTGGTGATTCCTTCGAAAACCTTAAGGCATTTTCTTTTACCATTTTTTACCTCAACTGACCTTTATCATCTAATACTAAGCAAAGAAATTAAATGATCTGGTGAAATAGTCCTGTTTCACTCTTCAGATCCAATGTAAACAACGTGTCATGGAGGGAGGGGGGGGGGGGGGGGGGCGTTAGTAAAAAGAAACAGAAATATTCGGTTTGATTATTAAAAGACAGAGCTAGATGACATTTATACATTTATTTTACAATCACTACAACTGAAGTGAAGAAAAATGTATTGGTCTACAGAGTGGACAATTCTCTGGCTGGTTGACAAATTATACATTTTCAATACCCTAGGTTGATTGATTAATTGATTGATTGATTGATTGATTGATTGAAAACGTTATTAACAGATTGCAGAATGGGTACAATACAGTACGGCTCAATACACACAATTGTTAAGAGGATGCAGACCAGAGAAAGACTTTTGTCTTGTTTACATCAGGGTCCCCCATTTTCAATTCATAATGACATTTATGACATACACAACATACAGACATACAGATATATATCATGACATTTATGACATACATGACATACAGGTATATGGTACTGTTACATTTGTGACATACAAGATATGCAAATATACAGTACTGTTAAACAGAGATCCTAACATACATACGATGGGGAGGAGACTGTACATTGGGCGGGGGTTGGGTGGGGGGGGTTACTTTCGACATTTACGGTGGCCAGTTTAGAATGGCAGCCTCCCGTAGCTGCTCTTTGAGAGCAGTTTTTTTTATCCACTTTTTCTCCTTTTTTTGTTTTTCTCCTATCCCAATTTAGTCGTGCCAATTCGCATGTGTCGGTCGTAGGGAGGTGTAACGTGTGGGAGGCTCACACTACCCTTGATATCTCCTGTCCTTCCTGTGCAGGCGCTCTGACCGACCTGTAGGAGTCGCTGTTTACAACGACCAGATTACCACCCATCAACTCCCCTCCCGCTGACTCCCGGATTCGATACCGGTGTCTCACGCGTTGGTGACAAGCTTTTAGACCGCTGCGCCACCCAGCCGCCTTTGAGAGCAGTTTTGAAGGAGGGTAGTGATTCAAATTTTTTTACGGCTGTGGGTAGGGCATTCCACATTGTTGTGGCATAATTGCGAAACGTGTTTAGGCCCTTGTTTGTGCCGCATCTGGGTTGAACATGATTTGTGAAACTCCCTCTGGTGTTGTGGTTGTGGTATTCACTGACCTTTGGGAAGTATTTCAACATGTACATGGTGAGCACAGGTTGCTGGTGCCAAGCTTACAGAGACTTTATGCTGAGTTTCTGTCCTCAGAAAGAGCCAGGGCCCTCATTCATCAACGTGACGTAGAAGATGTTCTATTTCCACACGTAAGCACAGAATTTAGAAGTTGTGCACGCACAGAAATATTGGGATTTATCAACCGTGCGTACGCAGGTTCTACGCTCCTCCGTGTTGATAAATACCTCTTTGTTCTACCGTCAATGCTCGTGCATGATTATCCATATATGGTCATGAAAGTGATGAAACACCCCCCATGGGATGTGAAATAATGGACTGACCCGAGCGGAACTCTGAGAAACTTCACGGAGATTGTTCACTGCTGTCGAACCAAGAAGACACAACGCATGTTATGGGATAAATAAAAGGCGGACTTGTAAACGGTGATGTCAGATATCAACGGCTCCCTAAGACCATTGCTGCAATTCTGCCTGGACAGCTCAAAATACTAATAAAGACCGTTCGTTGACCACTGTTTGGCGTTGGTTGTGTGTCATTATAACCTTGCTGTAATATGAATGCCTTTATTAGTTGTGTTCGATTGGCTATATGATTTTTAGAGGCATCTATTTTGTTGTCGGTATTACCGACAACAAAATAGATGCCTCTAAAAATCATATACTATTAGGTAGCCTATATGAATTACATAATAGCAGCCATAGCCTACATTATGCAACAGTAACTTGCGCATACCAGTGTATACCTTATATCATATCATATTCATATAATAGTTTACTCTATCAGCATACCAGCATGTAATATGTTCTTTGTTAGAACTCAACTCATTATTATTTTGCACATAGATTGCAGAAATACGGGAACGTTTTGATTTACATTAAAAGGCTTTGACATTGTAAAACTAAATACGTGGAATTCTGTAAGCATAATACAAGTCATATCACCCACACGATATGCTCTGTGTCCAGAGCATGTATGCTTTTCATTCATTTAAGACACATTATTGCAAGGGTTTTGTAATACACATACACCCTGGTGTCATTGCAATGCGTTTTTTATTCTTTCTTATACAGTAAAAAGGGGGAAGAACACTATATCGTGGGTGTTCATATGACTTGTATTCTGCTTACAGCTTCGAAATTCCACTTGTTTCGTTTAACGTAAAGCCTTTTAAATATAATCAAAACGTTCCCGTGTTTCTGCGGTCTGTGCGAAAAATAATTACGAGTTGAGCTACGCGGAGCGCAGTCAGTCAGTACACCCCGTATATTCCGATAACGCTATATAAACCATGCTGCATTCATTCTGAGAGAAAGATCTATTATTCCAAATGCTATTTATAGGGTTTTGACCATAATTACACTACTGTTGCTATTTTACAATGAACTATAATGAATTACGGTTCATACAGAACATGCCAGTGTTGAAACTAATGCACAGAAGCTCATTTCCTTGTTGTAATAATATATTCTACCACTGGGCGTCAGCTAAGTGTGCTCCGAGCTGTGCGTAAACATAAGCACGGAGTCAAGTTCAAGTTGAAATTGATGAATCCCACTCTTTGCTTAGAAATGGTCGTACGCACAGGTTAAGCACAAATCTGTGCGTAAGACACGTTGATGAATGAGGGCCCAGGTTCCTCTCAGAGGTGTCAGTCAGCCAGTGTTGTAGTCGAGTCACTAAATCTCGAGTCAAAGTCGAGTCTCGAGTCCCCAGTGTTCGTGTTCGAGTCCGAGTCCAAGTCCAAGTCATCAAGATCATTAAGTCAAGCACACATGAACACACACACACACACACACACACACACACACACGCGCGCGCAGGCACGCAGGCACGCACGCAGGCACGCACACACACACCAAATTCTGGGCCCCATGAAAGAATGTATTTGTAGGCCCCCAGTGAATGCGAGCGCGCGTAAGCGCGTGAGCGAATTTTTTTGGGGCCATTTTTTATTGATGAAAACGCATAATATGGTTTTTACCTATACATTCGGATCAGCAGTTCAGCACCTGCACTGTTGGTGGGTGAGCCTAGTAAAGGATGTCGCATTGCGTTCATCTTCAATGAATGGACCAATGCAATAGTCTACCAAAGCCCCCCCTCTCTCTATATATCTCACACACACACACACACACACACACACACACACACACACACACACACACACACACACACACACACACACACACACACACACACACACACACACACACACACACACACACACACACACACACACACACTTCAGAAACAAACATAGTATCAATGAGAGCATCAATAATACACCTGAGTGATGTCTAGTAAAAAAAAGAAAAAAAATGTGGGGCCCCCTTCCAGTGCTGGGCCCTTGGAATCATCCTAAGCTACCCCCCCCCCCCCCCCCCCCCAGCTACGCCCCTGTGTCTCGTGTATGTATGTGACTAATAAATCTCTTGAATCTTGAGTCCACTCCACTCTGGCAGTCAAAGAGCTGACATACAAATAAAAAAAGGTCTACATTAAACATAATTATTACATGGCGTTTTCACATTCGCCGAAATGCTTGCTTGTGATTGGTCAATAGCGCTCGTCAGAGGTCCGATATTACTTGATAACGGACCTCTGCCGAACAATAATGACCGCTGTGCACAGCTGGACCAATCAAGCCCACTACACACACTGTATCAGTGCTGCTCAGCATATGCACAGCTGCACTCAGTCATGCAATCAGACCACAGACCTGCCGGCTGCCGATAATAATAATCACTTTATTTGGGCTGACAGAGCCACAGAACAACTGCGTCTGCATTTGATCTCGTCTTGTCGATTAATTAGGTATATTGTTAGTAAGTTAGCCATGTAATAAGCGGGATAGCCTATACTCGGTCATTGTCGCAAAATAATTGACCTTCACTGACGTTTAAAACACCTCGGCTGCGCCTCTGTGTTCTAAACTCCGTGTCGGTCAATTATTTTGCGACAATGACCTCGTAGCTATACATTATCCCTTACATGACACAGCGGTCACCATTTCAAAGGGAGTTTATTTACTTTGTGACACAATAGCCAAACAAATGCACTAGCCATCAGTATCGTATGCCAAATGATTAGGGCCTATTACAAAAAAAGATATATAATAATAACTGTATTTTTCAATTAACCTGTTAAGCTGTAGCCCTATTTTTAGAAATCTCGCCTAAAGGTACATGCCAAGTAAATGGAAGATTGCTCCACTTCTACAAGGCCAATTTGCATGTTCTTGGTATCTAGGAACATCTAGGGGCCTGTGGGTATGTATTTCCAGTGTCAGAAATATTGTGTCTGTTACTAGGCTTGAGTAAATTGTAATGAAAAAAAGGAGAATATAAATTATGATTTATTTTTGCATCTGTGCCGGTGAATAACACCATGTTACAATTGTGCTGGAACCGAGCTCGCTCACTGAGCTCATTCACCACCTTCTTGAGATCAAGTGTAAAAGAAATCTAAGCTAATTAATAAAGGGAAGATGATTAAACAGAAGGATTTGTAGATACAGTAATAAATGATAATCGATTTGAATTATAAATTCATATTTGACCTGGCTGGGTGGCACAGCGGACATTGCGCTCGTCACCAACGCAAGAGACACCGGGTTCGAATCCGGCTGTCGGCGTTGCCTCCAGCTTGGGCCGGCCGTCATACTAACTCAATTGGCAGAGTTAGCGGGTGGGAAGTTGAAAGGTGGTAGTCTGGTCGTTGTGAACAGCAACTCCTACAGGTCGGTAGGGGCGCCTGCCCAGCAAAGTCAGGAAAATAGTGGGGGCAGTGTGAACCTCCTACACGTTACTCCTCGCCAAAATGAGAGTCCGCGCTGGCAGGTGAAAAGATGTGACAGGCTGCCTCCACATGTATCGGAGGGGACATGTGATGCAAGGCTTCTATCCTCCCTACAACCGGCCAGTGGTGGGCATATGCGAGCAACGATCAGGACAGGGGAGGGAGAATTGGCACGAGAGGTAAAATTGGGATGGGGAGAAAAATCACAGAAAAAAGGAGGAGAAAAAAGTAGATCAAATAATTTTTTTCATATTTGACCTTATTATGGCCAAATCATACATCTATGGATAGGGAAAATGCTCCTCTTTCCAATGGCAGGGTTAAATCTGGATTTAGTCATTTCCTTGTGGTTTTACGATAAAAGAGATATAATTAGCATTTTTTCGATAAATTCTTATTTTCGGTCAATCGTATAAAACATCGGTAAAAATTTTAATATACACTTTGACTGCTGTTTTGATAGGGTTATGGTCTTTACATGTGGGCCCTCATGAGGACGATTCGCGATGCCACTTTGCCGACCTCTAGCGGCTCGGGTGTGCATTTCTTTTAATACAATATATAGATAGAATTAAAGCCCTATTTGTTGCCTGTCGATTGCCCTTTCAGGTGACAAAATCCGTTCAGCGGTTCTCGAGTTACATGCCGATATGTGAGGCGTGTGAGAAGTACACATTACCACCCCAGACTCCCGGGGCTCTCTCTCCGTCAATCATTTGGCGATCTTGAAAATGTTTGGACAGGGTTGTAGCCAATGAGTGTGGCTTTCCAATGATACCCCACATGGGGATCTAATACGGTCTCTATTGATTGATTTATGATAAAGAAAAGCAGGGTCCCCTTATAAGGGGACCTTACGGCTTAACTTAACAAGTCCCGAGTCCTCGTCTGCACCTTCTCAGTCTGAAGGCACTCAATGCTCAAGTCCAAGTCCAAGTCCAAGTCCAAGTCCGAGTCATCAGTGCTGAAGTCCAAGTCGAGTCACAAGTCCTGAAAACGACTCCTGGACTCGAGTACTACTACAACACTGCAGTCAGCAGCTCTTACAGTGCAGGACCTGCTCACTAACTGCTGACCGCTCCTCCTGTGAACAGCACAGCTCATGGGAAGGTTGAGGACACGGCAGGATATGACAGGATTTCCATCGTGACAAGGCACTTATGAGAACTGCATAATATCATTACTATCAAACCAGTGTTTCTCATGAATTCCAAACATAAAACCTACACCACAAAACTTAAATAATGTCCGTTAGTGCTCCGTGGACAATCCGAGATTAATCCTGCATCATCGATGTACTACGATATTGCATAGCCTCAAAACAATTGAAAGCTCAAACAATGACTAGTTAGTTTCTCCTGAATATGCTGCTATGAGGAATGTGAGGCCAGCAGTCTGATCCACATCTGTACCAGACGTCTTCTTGGGGGGAGAAAGACAGGAAAGGGAGCGGCTCACAGGCTAGGTCTACACTCAGCAGAATCAAACCCTATCAAAAGCACTGCTAGGTAGGACGCTATTAATAGAGCAATACAAACAAAACCACCGACGCAAATAGAAAGATCAACACAATACCTATTTGGTGATCACGGGGAGGCAGCGTGAATGCCTTTTGTGTGCCGCTTATTATTGCAGTCTGCTGTGTAACAACAGTGCGCAGGCAAATCTCAGTAATTAACCTATGGTAATGACAAAAGCCAATTTATGGCTCTTAAAGATCAAATGTATTTGGGTTAATGTGAGGTCAATGGAAGGCATGCGCGGGAATACCAGAGCTGCGAGAGCTGGGATGGATGGGATGGATGGGAATACCATAGCTGAGAAAGCTGGGATGGATGGGAATACCAGATCTGAGAGAGCTGGGATGGATGGGATGGACGGGAATACCAGAGCGGAGAGAGCTGGGATGGATGGGAATACCAGAGCTGAGAGAGCTGGGATGGATGGGAATACCAGAGCTGAGAGAGCTGGGATGGATGGGAATACCAGAGCTGAGAGAGCTGGGATGGATGGGAATACCAGATCTGAGAGAGCTGGGATGATGGGATGGATGGGAATACCAGAGCTGAGAGACCTGGGATGGATGGGAATACCAGATCTGAGAGAGCTGGGATGGATGGGATGGACGGGAATACCAGAGCGGAGAGAGCTGGGATGGATGGGAATACCAGAGCTGAGAGAGCTGGGATGGATGGGAATACCAGAGCTGAGAGAGCTGGGATGGATGGGAATACCAGAGCTGAGAGAGCTGGGATGGATGGGAATACCAGAGCTGAGAGAGCTGGGATGGATGGGAATACCAGATCGGAGAGAGCTGGGATGATGGGATGGATGGGAATACCAGAGCTGAGAGACCTGGGATGGACGGGAATACCAGAGCTGAGAGACCTGGGATGGACGGGAATACCAGAGCTGAGAGAGCTGGGATGGGTGGGAAGGATGGGAAGGAGGTGTTAGGAATGCTACCAGATGGAATAATGCAGTTCAGAACATGGACTCTAGACAGTAATGGACAAGCTATCGTTGGCACCAGGTAGGCACGGGCTGGAAGCTGTAGACTTGTTACATGTAGTGCTACTGCGGCCAGGAGAGCACTTATCATGATGCCTTGTGCCTACGGTAACAGGTTTAGGTTTTTAAATGGTAACTGTAATGCCACTACTTAGATTAGATTAGATTCAAATGTATTGTCATCATACAGCAAGTACAGTACAATGAAAAGAGGGTTGGCATCCAACCAGAGTGGAAATGTAACAGTAAAGTGCAATAGTAATATAAATGGTAAATGGTGCATTTATATAGCAGCTTTTATCCCAAGCGTTGTTCCTCACATTCACCCGTTCACTCACACATTCACATACTGACGGCAGAGGTGACCATGCAAGGTGCCGACCTGCTCATCATAGTTAACTCGCGATTAATCGCAAATTAATTAAAAAAAAATGTCTACCTTAAACGGATCTTTTTCAAGTTCCACGTTTTAATACTCTTATCAACATGAGAGTCAACAAATGCTTGCTTTATGCAGCCATTTAACACAAAAGGATGACCCTCATGCATCGCAAAGTAATCACACACCCCCTCTCTCTCTCACACACACACACACACACACTCTCCCAGCTCTCTTTCTCTCTTGCCCCTTCCTCATCTCTCTCACCCCCCCCTCTCTCTCTCTATATCTGAGGGGAAGAGGTAGGAGAGAAGGAGGGGAGGAGGGGAAGAGGTAGGAGAGCAGGAGGGGAAGAGGTAGGAGAGGAGGAGGGGAAGAGGTGGGAGAGCAGGAGGGGAAGAGGTGGGAGAGCAGGAGGGGAGGAGGTAGGAGAGCAGGAGGGGAAGAGGTAGGAGAGAAGGAGGGGGAGAGGTAGGAGAGAAGGAGGGGAAGAGGTAGCAGAGCAGGAGGGGAAGAGGTAGGAGAGCAGGAGGGGAAGAGGTAGGAGAGCAGGAGGGGAAGAGGTAGGAGAGAAGGAGGGGAGGAGGGGAAGAGGTAGGAGAGCAGGGGGGGAAGAGGTAGGAGAGAAGGAGGGGAGGAGGGGAAGAGGTAGGAGAGCAGGAGGGGAAGAGGTAGGAGAGAGAGAGAGCGTTGGACTCAACTGCATTCAGACTCGGAAGGTGCAGACAAGGACTCAGACTTAATTTTATTTTTTTATATATTGTAATATGCCCTAATCATTTGGCATAAGATATTGATCGCTAGTGTATTTGTTTGGCTATTGTGTCACAAAGTAAATAAACTCCCATTGAAACGGTGACCGCTGTGTCATTTATGTTTAATGTAGACCTTTTTTTATTTATATGATTGTCAGCTCTTTGACGGCCAGAGTGGAGGTGACTCAACCTTGATGACTTGGACTCGGACTAGGGTAATGGGGACTCGAATCGGGCTCTTCTTTGGTGACTCGGACTTGGACTCGGACTCGAGATTTAGTGATGCGACCGCATCACATTATTCAACACACAGGTGACCGTTCTGAAGTGTTTCCCGCCTCGACGGAACACTCGCCAACACCACACCTCTTCCCGGTCACATGGGCCGTCTTGGTGTCTTGGTACCTCGTAAGCCCCGCCCCCGTCCTCGAATGCCCCGACCCCTTCACTGTGTAGGCCCCGCCCCCGTAGGGGGAGTCCAGATGCGGTGCCACCTGGAGACGCACCAGGCATTAGCTATTCAGTCCAAACGGCTCTCACTGAAGAGCGCGGCTCGTGCTTCACGCTGCATTTAAATACCACCTTCTGATATTAGATCAATACCACGTATTAATAGTCAAGTCACTCACAGGGGGGGGGGGGGGGGGGGGGTGGAGGGGGGAGCAGCATGCTTTGACTGTGATATGTTATGTGCCAGAACTAAACAAAGAAGTTATTTCAATTCCAATGGTTTTGTAACTTTTTCACAAAAGGTCAAGTGCTGTCAAAAATATCAGCATATTGACCTTTTTAAACATTCCGGAAACATTGGGATCGTAGATTACGCTTTCTTCTCCCCTTTCTGGATAACGAGGGGTTAAAACTCATTCACACCAAAGTCGTGTGCGGGGGGACGGGGGGACGGGACGGGGGGGGGGGTGCGTGGTGGGGTGGGGGGGGGGGTGGAACTCTCCTTGCTTGTCATTTGCAGGTCATTGTACAGTTCATTTGAAGTCTAACATGGCATAGACTGTCCAGTAGATGTGTGTATTGTCAGGAAGCGAGAGAGAGAGAGAGAGAGAGAGAGAGAGAGAGAGAGAGAGAGAGAGAGAGAGAGAGAGAGAGAGAGAGAGAGAGAGAGAGAGAGAGAGAGAGAGAGAGAGAGAGAGAGAGAGGGGGGGGGGGAGCAGGCTCTGATATCATGCAAATGGTTTCACTCACTCACTGCTAATTCACTCAACAGGACAACATGAGCATCAGTCTCATCACTGGGGTGTCTGGGTCCTAATATCATTATTACTGTTTGAAACCTGCTATAGGGAATTGCACCAAACATACAAGAATTGCAGCCCAAAGTGCTTCACAGCAGTAAAATAGACATGTATATTGTATACGATGAGCATAAAATAGACAGAGTAAAAGCAATGCAGATAATAGGAAAAAGGGTAAAAGCAATGCTTGTCATAACAATATAAATGTTGACTCACACAGTTTAAAACCATCTTCCTTCCATTAGATGGTCATAAAACACTTTTTTGATTATCCTGTCATTAATTTAGTTCCTTTATTACCCTGTTTAGTTTTTTCTTGACTTTCTCAAAAACCTTGGTTAAAATTCTGAACAGGGTCCCAGACTTTGATATTGTGAATGTTTATCTGCCAAGATCACAACTACACAACTTTGTTGTCGTTTAGAGGCAGGGTATACAACAGGAATTTGAGTTTGGACAATACAATACAATACAATACAACACAATACTGATAGTGTGGAGTGCAAAGTAAGTAAGTAAGTAAGTATTTATAAAGCACCTTTCATACATGTCATGTAGCTCAAAGTGCTGTACACAAACATAGGCATATATAACGATAAAAGCAATAAAGTCACAGTGATCAGTTAAGATCAATGTTTAAAAAATAATAATAATAACGTAAAAATGAAAACAGTCAGTTTGGGAGAACAGGTCCGCACAAACATGTCCGTTCAGTAGCAACCGGAAGTAGGAAATGCACTAAACCAATGCACTTGTACAGTAGGTAGCAATGTTAGCTCTCATAACGTTAGTGTAGTTACGTTTTTATTAGTGGTCGCGTATTGTGTGCGTATGTACCCGTTCCCTCATCTAAGTGCCAGGATGCATTAAAATAGCAGCATAAACAATAAAATAGCTCTCATTTACAATAATCTATCTATCTATCTATCTATCTATCTATCTATCTATCTATCTATCTATCTATCTATCTATCTATCTATCTATCTATCTATCTATCTATCTATCGATCTATCGATCGATCGATCGATCGATCGATCGATCGATCGATCGATCTATCTATCTATCTATCTATCTATCTATCTATCTATCTATCTATCTATCTATCTATCTATCTATCTATCTATCTATCTATCTATCTATCTATCTATCTATCTATCTATCTATCTATCTATCGATCGATCGATCGATCGATCTATCGATCTATCTATCTATCTATCTATCTATCTATCTATCGATCTATCGATCGATCGATCGATCGATCGATCGATCGATCGATCGATCGATCTATCTATCTATCTATCTATCTATCTATCTATCTATCTATCTATCTATCGATCTATCGATCTATCGATCTATCTATCTATCTATCTATCTATCTATCTATCTATCTATCACGTCAGTCTGCATCCCCTAACACACCAATGACTCTGCTTGGGGCGCTAAATGAATCGCCCTTTAGGCATCATATTTTAGTACCTAGGTGCATTTATGTTGCCATGTTCATTTTTCAATTGGCTGCGTGGCGCACTGGGGCGCTGTTTCTAGCGCCCTCTATGGACCAGCCGCCACTGCTCAGTTGGTATTGCTGATTGGCTCGAACACGGTATGTTTGTATACAGTGAACAGGTCTATTAAAAGGTCAATAGCTTAGATCTGAGTCTATGATAACATAAGACTTCAAATTTAGTCCAAGCAGTAGATTTCCTCATATTGTTCAGAAATATTTCTCTTTTTGTTATACGGCTGAGGTGTAGGTTTTCAGTTTTGTCATAATAAAATGTTAAGAAATTGTTGCTCATCCATTTATTTAGAGACATAGGCAGAAATGGAGCATCATTTGGTTCAGCAGATATGTACAATTGTGTGTCATCCGCATAGCTATGGAAACATACATTGTGTTCTCTAATGATGTCCCCAAGTGTCCAACTTTCTCCCTTTGATGTATTATGTTCTGAACCAGTTTAATACACAGTCAGAAAGACCAATTCACTTTTCCAGACGATTCATTAACGATTAAGATGATTAATTAACACTACGGTCTAAGAGGAAGAATTGAGACCTTTTTTGCATCAGAGTTTAGTCTGAGGTCACAAATTATTTTAGTAAGAGCAGTGTATTCTGAGGTCTGGTTAAAATTCCTCCAGGATGTTGTTTTCTTTAAGAAAATAAATGGCCAATTTTTATAAAATACAGGAACCTTTTTTTGCACATGCTGAGGGGTTGGTGTTTGCTACTATTTTGGAGTAACTGCTTTAAAGGTAGAATCTGTAATGTGGGTTGAAGTTTAGAATCAGAAAGGTCTTTATAGCGGGGGCGGTCAGGTGGCGTAGCGGAGATTACGCTCGTCACCAATGCAAGAGGCTGCGGTCTCGACTCCCGGAGTCAGCATTGCCTTGGCTTGGGTTGATCGCTATACTAACTCGTTTGGCTGGGTTAGGGGGAGGGAAGCCGTGAGTGGGAAACTGGCGTTGTGGACAGCGACGCCTACAGGTCAGGTCTGGGCGCTTGCTCAGCGGAGGCAGGACTTGAGGAAGGCAGCGTGACCTCCCACGCGTTACACTTCACCAATGAGAGCCCTCGCTGCCAGGTGAGAAGAGAGCCACTGGCTGTTGCCGCACGTGTCGGAGGAAGCGTGCGGATACTTCAGGGTTCCCTTGTACCGACCAGTAGGAGAACATGCGCACAACAACCAGGTAGGGGAAGGGGGGAATTGGCACAATGACTAAATTGGGACGGGGAGAAAACAGAGAAAAATCGGAGAAAGAGAGATAAAACAATTAAAAGGGTCTTTATTGCCAAGTCGTTTTCACAAACAAGGAATTTGATTTGGTTGTTTTCGGGGCGAAATTTACGGACAGACAATTACTTTAGAATAAAAAATAAAAAGGTGGAATAAAATTAAATGGAATATAAACTAAATGAACATAGAAGCACAATAGAATAGAATATTATAATTATAAAAAATATTATAAAAATAGGAATAGGCCAGGGTTGTACAACTGTGCACGGTGGGGTCGGTCTATACACTAATTAGAATAAAAATAACAATACAGTGTTGAATATTTACAGGGTGGAATATTTAGCAGGGCAGTGCAATTGAGCAGTAATGTGTAAAAAGCATGAACAGTGAGGTATGAACAAGTATGAAGACAGGGTGACAGTGGCTCGGGAGGTAGAGCAGTCGTCTGGTAATCCGAAGGTTCCCAGTTCGATTCCCACTCCTCCTGGGTAGTGTGTCAAAGTGTCCATGAGCAAGACACTTAACCCCTAATTGCTTCCGATGAACAGGTTGGCACGTTGCATGGTTGCCTCCGCCATCGGTGTGTGAATGTGTGAGTGAATGTGAGGAACAAATTGTAAAACGCTTTGGATAAAAGAGCTATATAAATGCAGCCATTTACCATTTATGAAGAGTTGTGATTGTATATAAAAATATACTAACTCAACTCTTGGCAGAGCCTGACATGTGGCCAGCAGTAGCAACCCCTCTCTATACCCACTGAAATCCAATCCACACATCAGACAAAAACAAAAAATGTAAACAAAGCGCAATGCCATGTCCGGGTCGACCAACCTTGCAGCTAGCGGCCCTGTCCCAGCCAGGGAAAGAGCAACTACAAAAGCTACACCTGGCTACAGCATCGAAGGAACATTGCAAATTGTATTGCTGGGAATTCCTGTTATCTGCGACGGACAGATTTGACGACAGAGCGCGTGACAGGTGCGTGGGTGCGTTTCTCATTACACGCTGCTGGAGCCGCAATCACTTCAATATAGTCTTTTGACCACTATTTGAGCACTTTTTATGATATAATTGGGTTTTTCATTTCATTTCTATGTGAAGATAATTAGAAAACTGTTTGAAGCATTTTGAGTTCTGTAAATAAATTCTTTGATTTTCTTCAAGTGACGAGAAGTTTTTGAACTTGAGTTGAAGTGAGTGAGTTGGAGAAGAGGGTGAAGTGGGTTTACTTTGTAAAAGACATGAATAATGTTGTCAATATGCTGCCGGTGATTATGTTTTAATATGTGTCTGCTGTGCCATCACCAAATATGTTTTAATAGGTGGTAAGGTGTGCCGTCACCAATATGTTTTAATAGGTGGTAAGGTGTCCCATCACCAATATGTTTTAATCTGTGTCTGGTCAGGTGTGTCTGTCACCAAATCATATGTATCTGTCAAGGTGCACCGTCACTGAATGTGTTTACAGTTTTCATCTGTTATGGTGCTCTGACACCAGATGTTGTCCTATAGCATTACTTACTTACTTAGGCCTTTAAATTCCCAAAGGAACATAGGCCATCGACGAAGCTCCTATAGCATGGATGGTATGAATGATGTTCAGATTCAGTGGCGGCATGTGTGTATTTAAATCCAGCAGCTTGGCTGGAATCTGTGGGGAAGCCTGTTGAATCCCGATTGTGTTTTACAGTACTTTTGCTTGCTCACTGGTCAGTGAACTACTGTTGGACTGTAACAATTCCATGTACGAATAGAAATAAAAATGAAATGAAAATGAAATGAAAATATGTGAAGTGGACGTTCTTCTCTTCGTGGTGGAATCTTTCCACATCACACCACACCACAGTCCAATTCCCCAAAGATGAGTCAGGAACTGAAACAAAGGAGCCATCAGACATATCATCTCTCTCTACCTTCTCTTTCTATTTCTACCATGTGTATCTTCTCTCTCTGTCGTCTCTCTCTTCACCTTCTCTCTTTCTATTTCTACCATGTGTATCTTCTCTCTCTATCATCTCTCTCTACCTTCTCTCTTTCTATTTCTACCATGTGTATCTTCTCTTTCTATCATCTCTCTCTCTATCATCTCTCTCTATCATCTCTCTCCACCTTCTCTTTCTATTTCTACCATGTGTATCTTCTCTCTCTCTGTCATCTCTCTCTACATTCTCTTTCTATTTCTACCATGTGCATCTTCTCTCTCTATCATCTCTCTCTCCACCTTCTCTTTATATTTCTACCATGTGTATCTTCTCTCTCTCTGTCACCTCTCTCCACCATCTCTCTTTCTATTTCTACCATGTGCATCTTCTCTCTCTATCATCTCTCTCTGCCATCTCTCTACATTCTCTTTCTATTTCTACCATGTGTATTTTCTCTCTCTATCATCTCTCTATGTCATCTCTCTACATTCTCTTTCTATTTCTAACATGTGTATCTTCTCTCTCTATCATCTCTCTCTACCTTCTCTCTTTCTATTTCTACCATGTGTATCTTCTCTTTCTATCATCTCTCTCTCTATCATCTCTCTCTATCATCTCTCTCCACCTTCTCTTTCTATTTCTACCATGTGTATCTTCTCTCTCTCTCTGTCATCTCTCTCTACATTCTCTTTCTATTTCTACCATGTGCATCTTCTCTCTATCATCTCTCTCTCCACCTTCTCTTTATATTTCTACCATGTGTATCTTCTCTCTCTCTGTCACCTCTCTCCACCATCTCTCTTTCTATTTCTACCATGTGCATCTTCTCTCTCTATCATCTCTCTCTGCCATCTCTCTACATTCTCTTTCTATTTCTACCATGTGTATTTTCTCTCTCTATCATCTCTCTATGTCATCTCTCTACATTCTCTTTCTATTTCTAACATGTGTATCTTCTCTCTCTATCATCTCTCTCTACCTTCTCTCTTTCTATTTCTACCATGTGTATCTTCTCTTTCTATCATCTCTCTCTCTATCATCTCTCTCTATCATCTCTCTCTTCACCTTCTCTCTTTCTATTTCTACCATGTGTATCTTCTCTCTCTATCATCTCTCTCTACCTTCTCTCTTTCTATGTCTACCATGTGTATCTTCTCTTTCTATCATCTCTCTCTCTATCATCTCTCTCTATCATCTCTCTCCACCTTCTCTTTCTATTTCTACCATGTGTATCTTCTCTCTCTCTGTCATCTCTCTACATTCTCTTTCTATTTCTACCATGTGTATTTTCTCTCTCTATCATCTCTCTATGTCATCTCTCTACATTCTCTATCTATTTCTACCATGTGTATCTTCTCTGCCTATCATCTCTCTCTCCACCTTCTCTTTCTATTTCTATGACGACGGGGAAACAAATGAGCTGCAGCTGCTTCTCCCCAAACAACCCACTCTTTTTATATCGCAGTGACATATAAAGGATTAAATATTAATACGCTGTTGTGTATCGATTGAACGAATACCTGTCACCATAATGGGCCGGTTGATATTTCTGAATAGAACAATGACAAACTTGTTATCAAAGGGCATTTTTTTAAACATTTATGACAGCTGAGTGGTGTCTGAGCCACGCGCCCTCACACAGGGTGATAAAAAGCTTGCAGATGAAGACAATGGTTCCATTTGTTTCGGTGCGAAAGGGAAAGTTCTGCTGCTTGATAATAAACAACGTCCCTTGAGTGATATTAACCTTGCAGACCTGCTGCTGCGGATGTTCCGACTGCTTTATTTCTTTTGAGCTCTACACACAGCTAACTCACAGAGCGGCTCAGTACCATGACAATAGAATACTTCTATTATATATAATTCAAACATGTCACGAACATATCCCCACTGTCATCACTTGCCGTGACTAATATAATAGCCCACTTAGAATTCTTGTGAAAATGATTCCAGTGAACAAAAGGAGAGATTTTCCAAGGGATGCGAAGGCTGAAGGATTTCTGAGTCAGAAAATATTCAGAGCAAAAAAAAAAAAAGGAAGAAATGTTGTCCATTCTTTGATTCCGGAGACAGAGTGAGATGAACTGATGCTTCCTTTGTTTCAGTTGCTGACTCATCTTTGGGGAATTGGACTGTGGTGTGGTGTGATGTGGAAAGATTCCACCGCGAAGAGAAGAAGGTCCACTTCAGACCACAGCGCTGGACTAAAAGAGCCCAGTGTTTGGTGTGACCAGAGACGGCGTGGCGGTCAGTAGGAGCCCTGCCACTGGGACCACATGTCTATATAACCCTGCGGGCGTAGAGGACCCCATCCCTGATGGAGCTCCTGTCTCTCTCCTCCCTGTGTTCCCCTCTCAGCCTTCCCACCGTCTCAGGAAGTGGACACCCTTTCACTACCACATAACAGAAGGTTAACTTTGTCTGTAGTGTGGTAGTGAAAGGGTTAACCTTCTGTAGTGTGGTAGTGAAAGGGTTAACCATTTGCCGTGTGGCAGTGAAAGTGTTAACCTTCTGTATTGTTGCAGTGAAAGGGTTAACCCTGTGGTAGTGTGGTAGTGAAAGGGTTAAAAAGAAATCAACAGTGTCATAATTTTTTTTTAATAAAGTACTAATTTACCACAAAAAAAGGTACATAATGTACATTATGCTATAGCCATGAGTAATGTATTTACTTATTGTATAAGTAATATATTTACATTTCGTATCTGAGAAAGTCCAAAACAGACAGCACCACTGGGAATTGAACCAACAATGCTTGTGGTCTCAAGTAAGTGTTCTTCTGACCGTCTGACAGCAGGGCTGGTTGAGTATAGGACACCATGACTCAATAAGACCTTCTGACAGCAGGGCTGGTTGAGTATAGGACACCATGACTCAATAAGACCTTCTTACAGCAGGGCTGGTTGAGTATAGGACACCATGACTCAATAAGACCTTCTGACAGCAGGGCTGGTTGAGTATAGGACACCATGACTCAATAAGACCTTCTGATAGCAGGGCTGGTTGAGTATAGGACACCATGACTCAATAAGACCTTCTGACAGCAGGGCTGGTTGAGTATAGGACACCATGACTCAATAAGACCTTCTTACAGCAGGGCTGGTTGAGTATAGGACACCATGACTCAATAAGACCTTCTGACAGCAGGGCTGGTTGAGTATAGGACACCATGACTCAATAAGACCTTCTGATAGCAGGGCTGGTTGAGTATAGGACACCATGACTCAATAAGACCTTCTGACAGCAGGGCTAGTTGAGTATAGGACACCATGACTCAATAAGACCTTCTTACAGCAGGGCTGGTTGAGTATAGGACACCATGACTCAATAAGACCTTCTGACAGCAGGGCTGGTTGAGTATAGGACACCATGACTCAATAAGACCTTCTGATAGCAGGGCTGGTTGAGTATAGGACACCATGACTCAATAAGACCTTCTGACAGCAGGGCTGGTTGAGTATAGGACACCATGACTCAATAAGACCTTCTTACAGCAGGGCTGGTTGAGTATAGGACACCATGACTCAATAAGACCTTCTGACAGCAGGGCTGGTTGAGTATAGGACACCATGACTCAATAAGACCTTCTGATAGCAGGGCTGGTTGAGTATAGGACACCATGACTCAATAAGACCTTCTGACAGCAGGGCTAGTTGAGTATAGGACACCATGACTCAATAAGACCTTCTGACAGCAGGGCTGGTTGAGTATAGGACAACATGACTCAATGAGACCTTCTGACAGCAGGGCTGGTTGAGTATAGGATAACATGACTCAATGAGACCTTCTGACAGCAGGGCTGGTTGAGTATAGGACACCATGTGTTATGGTTTGTAAACAACCCCAGCAGCACGACACAGACAGGTAGTTCAGAGTTAGCCAAAAACGATGGGCGTATTTATTTCACAACAGAAATGGGCAACAATAAAGTAAATCCATCCGAGGGGAATCCTTTAGCCGAGTAGGGCTCTGCGGCTCTGCAGCTTGATAATCCCTTAGCCGAGTGGGGCTCTGCGGCTCTGCAGCTTGATAATAATCCACTCGTGGAGAAAAAGAAAACGGAGAATGTCATTAATAGAAATGTAGAAATTACGAGGCAGAGTCCAGTAACAAGGCAGAGTCCGGTAACAAAAACAAAGCGACAATTCTTCAGTGTTAAGGAACACACAAAAACAGATGAAGGTATTGAGTCCAGGACAAAAAGAGGATATCAGTTCATCAAAATTAGACTTCCAAAAACTCACCAAGGGAAAAGCGTAAATACGAGGCACGGGTCCACGGAGGCAGAGAGAGGAAACAGCAGCAATGTCCAAGGGCGTACTCACTGGAGAAACACACAAGAGGAACAAGCAGTGGTGACCAAAACGACCCAACACTGAATGTTCAGCAAACCGTGTATAAGAGGGCTCCCGTCGAGCTGATTGGAAACTCCTCTCAGGTGCGTGATGGTAATTGGCACCTGGAAGCGCGCAGTACTGGGCCAGCCCTCACAGTACCAGTACCCCCCCCCCCCCCCCTCCAGCAGGGCTGGTTGAGTATAGGACACCATGACTCAATAAGACCTTCTGACAGCAGGGCTGGTTGAGTATAGGACAACATGACTCAATAAGACCTTCTGATAGCATGGCTGGTTGAGTATAGGACAACATGACTCAATAAGACCTTCTGATAGCAGGGCTGGTTGAGTATAGGACAACATGACTCAATGAGACCTTCTGATAGCAGGGCTGGTTGAGTAGGACACCATGACTCAATAAGACCTTCTGACAGCAGGTTCCCGGCAGGGGCGGATTTAGGATTGTAGGAGATCCGGGGCTTAGCCCAGATGGGCCCCCCTTCCTTTTTTTTTTTTTTTTTTTTGGGGCAGGCAATGGGTGGTTTGGAGGGGGTCCGGCACAACCCCCTCCACGACAGATTTTTTTTGAATTTAATGAACCTGTACGTGCAATTTCCTGCAATATAGAGCCTTCAATCTTGACCAATAAAGCTGCTCTTTTCACTATAAAATAGTTATGGTTAGATTTATATATTAGGGGGGGATATATCATATTTTTCATATAATCAAAAAGTGGTGGAGCAAGATCATACCTTTGCTCCCCCAAGTTTAATAGTGGGAGAGCAGAGATGCTCCGAATGCTCTTATGGCCAGGCATCTATGATTCACTGATACAAAGTAAAATAGTGCAGTGCAATAAAATAGTTAGTCAAATAGAATAAAATAATGCAATAGTGCATTGCAATAAAATAGTTATCATCGTATTTTTTCGGGAGGCCGGTAAGGAGTGCATTACAGTAGTCGAGTTGGCTTGAGATAAAGGCATGGATCTGGTTTTCAGCGTCCTTTTGATTTATAAATGGCCGTACTTTAGCTATGTTTCTAAGGTGGAAGAATTCAGTTTTTGTCAACTTGTTGATTGTGATTTAAAGCTTAGGTCTGAGTCTACCATAACACCAAGACTTAACTCACTCAAATACAGTTAGCAGCTGGATAGACCACAGATGGAAATTAGCTTCTGCTAAATCTGGTGCAAACATATTTTCATGTAACAATGATGAATTGTAAAAAAAAAAAAAAAAAAAAACATTTTTTTTTTTTTTTTTTTAAATAGATTCGGGGCTTTTCAGAATACATCCGGGGCTTGAGCCCAGGTAGCCACCCCCTAGCTCCGCCCCTGGTTCCCGGTTCGATTTCCGCTCCTCCCAGGCAGCGTGTCGAAGTGTCCTTGAGCAAGACACTTAACCCCTAATTGCTCCCGATATGCAGGTTGGCACCTTGCATGGTTGACTCCGCCATCGGTGTGTGAATGTGTGAGTGAATGGGTAAAATGTGAGGAACAAATTGGAAAGCGCTTTGGATAAAAGCACTATATAAATGCAACCATTTACCATTCATAGCAGGGCTGGTTGAGCAGGACACCATGACTCAATGAGACCTTTTGACAGCAGGTGGTCATAAGAAGTTTTACATGTGAAGAATACAGTTAGATTCTGTAGGTCCTGGCATTGGGCAGGTCGAACCTGTAGACGTATACAGCACGTGTCCTGGGAGAGACTGGTGTGACTGTGAGAAGCCACGCAGACCGCGCTCCGTCACGGGAAGAGGGAGATCGGTCCACTTCAGACCACAGGAGTCCTTTAACCCGCCTGTCCAGTCACTGAGACAGACAGCGGAGCTGGGGGTCACCTCTAGGCCCTGACAGGGACA
>NC_140167.1:158578853-158619013 GCF_963971535.1 Notolepis coatsorum | reverse complement strand
TGGTTTCATCTCTGAATCACCACTGTTCAAAACGGAGGAGGAAGAGGAGGATGAAGAGGAGGAGGAGGAAGAGGAGGATGAAGAGGAGGATGAGGAAGAGGAGGATGAGGAAGATGATGATGAAGAGGAGGATGATGAAGAGGAGGATGAAGATGATCAAGAGGAGGAGGAGGATGAAGAAGAGGAGGATGAAGAGGATGATGAAGAGGAGGAGGAGGATGAAGAGGAGGAGGATGAAGATGATGATGAAGAGGAACAACCTACCCCTAATTCAAAAACAAATAAAAAAAAGTAAAAGTTTTCAAAATATAACAAACAAACAAACAAACAAAAATTCAACAATAAAAGAAAATCAACAAAAACCGATCCAGAAAAGAACAAAAAAAGTTACAGTTTTCAAGATAAAACAAACAAACAAACAAACAAACAAAAAAATCAACAATCAACAATCAACAAAAAACGTTCCCGAAAAGAACATAAGCCAACATAGGAAAATCAAAACTTAATCTGCAATACCAGAGTTTCATGGTAGAGAAAAACAGATTGTAGGTTAAATTTGACTATAAGATTCTAGAACCCTGTTTTTTTTTTTTTATCTACTTTTTCTCCCATTTTCTATTTTTCTCCATCCCAATTTCGTATTGTCCAATTCTACCCTCCCCTGTCTCGAACGCTGTTAGGCCATGCCTCCCACAAGCCGGCTGCAATGTGGACTAAGCCTTGCATCACGTGTCCCCTCCGGTACTCGAGGAAAGTCAAGTCAAGTCAAGAGTTTTAATTGTCACGGCATACAGGTATACAATGAAATGTGGGTGGTCTTGCCCGCGACGATGTGCAATACAGTGGTACAACATATAATGGAATCCAATAAAATACAGTGGTACAACATATAATAGAATCCAATAAAATACAGTGGTACAACATATAATAGAATCCAATAAAATACAGTGGTACAACATATAATAGAATCCAATAAAAACAACAGTGCAATAAACAGGTAACATGGTGTGACATCTCGGTATCTGTACATAGTATTTACAGAGCATATAGGACATGCTAGGTAGCAGCACTTGAATCTTTTCACCTGCACAGCGCGATCTCTCAGCGTCGGGGGTCTGCGTTTGGAGGGCACGCCGCCCCCGTCGCTTCCTGATTCTGCTGCGCAGGGCGCACCAACCGACCTGTAGGAGTCGCTGTCCACAACGTCCGATCCCCACCCATCAGCTTCCCACCCCCTAATACTGCCAATTGTATTAGTATTAACGACCAGCCAAGCTGATAGCAATGCGGAGAGCTGGGCTCGAACCCAGCGTCTCCTGCATTGGTGGTGAGCGCCTTGCCCACTGCACCACCTAGCCGCCATCTAGAACCCTGTTTTTAAACCTATTTTTCAACTTAAAAATACTCCTGCTGTTTTTTATTTCATCCGGTATATTGTTCCAGAGTTTCACTCCTTTAACTGACACAGACATACTTTTAAGTGTGGTTCGAGCTCTAGGCTGTTTCAAATTGAGTGTTCTTCTTAAATTATACGTCACCTCTCGTTCTTTAAACAAAATGTGTAAGTTACATGGCAGTTTATAACTTCTTGCTTTAAAAACTATCTCTGCTGTTTTAAGGTCAACTAAATCAAGGAACTTTAATGCCCTTAGTTCAAAAAACGTAGGCTGGAGATAAGTAAAAAAAAAAGATAAAAAAAAAAAAAAAAAAAAAAAAATATGGTAATAAAATAGTACAATAAATTGTGTATAATGATCTCAAATTTAATGTGTCTGGTTTTTCTTAAGATACCTAAGCTACGCGCTGTTTTTTTTCTTTACATAGTTAATATGAGTTTTCCAGCTGAGGTTTTGGTCTATCACGACCCCCAAAAAAGTATATTCATTTACTCTTTCAAGATGAACATTATCTATGCATATCTCTACTCGAGTATCTGAGTCGGATGTATTTTTTTTTATTACCAAACTAAATAAATGTAGACTTACTTATATTTAAGGAGAGTTTGTTAGTATCAAGCCAACATTTCAGCTTCCCTAGTTCACCTGTCATATTTGTAAGCAACTGTTGAAGGTCTGCACCTGAACAGAACACTTTAGTATCATCTGCAAAAATGACAAATTTAAGTTAATCAGAAACATCAATGATATCATTAATATACAATATAAATAATTTCGGTCCTAAAATGGATCCTTGCGGTACCCCACATGTTATCACTTTGCAGGATGATCTGGTCTCCCCCACCTGCACACATTGTTTCCTATTTTCTATGTAACTTGTTATCCAACTGAGCCCTACCCCTCTAATTCCTTACCTTTCAAGTTTTCTGAGTAAAATATCATGATCAATGGTATCGAAAGCTTTTTTCAGATCAATAAAAACTAAATTCAATTATCGATTGAATTTGTTAACTCTTCTGCTCCCTGCATGAGAGCCATTGATGTGGATCTGTTAGGAGGAGTGCTGAAGAGGATCTGTTAGGAGGAGTGCTGAAGAGGATCTGTTAGGAGGAGTGCTGAAGAGGATCTGTTAGGAGGAGTGCTGAAGAGGATCTGTTAGGAGGAGTGCTGAAGAGGATCTGTTAGGAGGAGTGCTGAAGAGGATCTGTTAGGAGGAGTGCTAAAGAGGATCTGTTAGGAGGAGTGCTGAAGAGGATCTGTTAGGAGGAGTGCTGAAGAGGATCTGTTAGGAGGAGTGCTGAAGAGGATCTGTTAGGAGGAGTGCTGAAGAGGATCTGTTAGGAGGAGTGCTGAAGAGGATCTGTTAGGAGGAGTGCTGAAGAGGATCTGTTAGGAGGAGTGCTGAAGAGGATCTGTTAGGAGGAGTGCTGAAGAGGATCTGTTAGGAGGAGTGCTGAAGAGGATCTGTTAGGAGGAGTGCTGAAGAGGATCTGTTAGGAGGAGTGCTGAAGAGGATCTGTTAGGAGGAGTGCTGAAGAGGATCTGTCTGACCTCCGAGAAGCAGTCTGACCTGTAAGAACCAGTCTGACCTAACCCTTTCACTACCACTGTAGTGGTGTGGTAGTGAAAGGGTTAACCGTCTGTAGTGTGGTAGTGAAAGGGTTAAGGTGGGTGACTTAGTCTAGTGGCGAGAGCACTCGCCCACAACCACAATCATTGTCGGTTCAACTCCTGTTTTTCTTTTTGACTTTTGCCCGATAGGAAAACGTAAATATATGACTTATGGCTGCAACATAACATACATTATTATGTACCCTTTTCCCCTGTGGTCGACGAGTACTTTATTTACATTTTCTGACGAGACTGTGGGGAATGTGGGCACACACACAAACTCATCTTCAGATAAGAACACAGTGTTGTATGTAAACACACGCACACGCACACACGCACACACGCACATACACACGCACACACTCACACACACACACACACACACACGCACACGCACACGCGCACGCACACGCACACACACACACGCCGGCAGTGTATTACTGCCACTTAGGCCATGGTTACACTGGGGAAAAACAGCAACGTTTTATTTTCGAATGATTACGTTTGCATGTCCAAGTTAAAAAGAAACGCAGTTTTGGCAGGAAAATGCGTTTTCCTATTGGCAACGCTGAAAGGGTGTTTTCGTTTTGGAAACTCGCCGAAACTCGCCGACCATAGTGCCATGTAATTTGCGCGAGCCGGTTACGGAGCCGTTCTGCCCAACGCCCATGCGCAGTAGAGACCGACGTCAAATTCTCCCCTGGCTGGACCTCGATTGAGCCGTATTGTATTGTACCCATTCTGCAATCTGTTAAATAAAGTTTTCATCCATTTCTACTAGCGTTAATGTTACTACGTTAATAGCCTCGATGCTAACTATATACATGGAGAATGCC
The DNA here is from genome assembly GCF_963971535.1 of Notolepis coatsorum. NCBI lineage: Eukaryota > Metazoa > Chordata > Actinopteri > Aulopiformes > Paralepididae > Notolepis > Notolepis coatsorum. Next base: position 158,615,169 of record NC_140167.1, on the reverse strand, counting down.
ATTCACATTAGCATGTAGCTAACAACACCGGAGATCTTTTTGTGAGACTAAACTATCCGCTCTTGGTGGTAAATTGTGTTGATGTTGGTTTTGTTTCATCAACAAATGAGAGGCAGAACACACAGTGAATGTATCCATTTTAGTTTATTGCACTTTTATTGCACTTTGTTTTATTGCTGAAAAACAAATGCTACGTTGGCTAAATGGCTCACATGAGGTATTTAAAGATGGTGGCTTGTTGTTTTTTAGCAGGAAGTGTAGTGGCACGTTCAACCTTTCTGATTGGTTGAAAATGGCCTTCATGTTTGAACTACATCGCCACCTACTGCTTTGGCATTGTACTACATGTATATAGTAGACGAGACAAAACGACGTCTAACTTAACTCTTACTTGCCTGCCAATACGCAGCGTTCTGAAAAGCGAAATGAAACTAAATGAAATAGCCCTAGTGTAACCGCAGCCTTAGAAATACCCTCAAGACTCAAAACTAATACCAGAATCCTGGGGGAGACTTGAATAATATCTCTAAAGGAAATCAGATAATAGAATTTCCTGTTAACTTCCAAAAGTGTATTTCCCTTGGACAACGTTGTTGCTATGGAGATCATACCAGTCAGGGCTGAGGCTGCTGTGTGTGTGTATGTGTGTGTATTTGTGTGTGTGTGTGTGTGTGTGTGTGTGTGCATTTACATGTGTGTGTGCCAAGCCAATGCATGTTTTTTTTCATTTATATTTTAATTTTTTTTCTAATTCCATCTTTATAGATCTCGTGTTCATGTCATTATGACATCATTAGCCCTGGTGCCATTTCCTTCCTGAAATGAAGAGTCTTTTCCTTTCTTGTTCACCAGTAATCTTAATCCTTGATACTACATGTGTGAGAATGCACTGGGAAATGACTAAATGTAAATGTCAAAAAAATTATAAATCGCTATAGCCTATAGCGACACCGGTGATGAACTTTAGCTTACAAGTTCTGTACAACAAGTCAGCAGGAAGGGTACATCTCTGGCAGCTAAGGGTCATTAAGATCGTTCATCAAATAGTGTTGAACTAGAGTGTTACACTCTGAGTGCATAGTAGTAGAGACATAATATTAGCATGATAGGTAGTAGTATAAGTAGTATAGTAACATAGTAGTAGAGACATAATATTAGCATGATAGGTAGTAGTATAAGTAGTATAGTAACATAGTAGTATAGACATAATATTAGCATGATAGGTAGTAGTATAAGTAGTATAGTAACATAGTAGTATAGACATAATATTAGCATGATAGGTAGTAGTATAAGTAGTATAGTAACATAGTAGTATAGACATAATATTAGCATGATAGGTAGTAGTATAAGTAGTATAGTAACATAGTAGTATAGACATAATATTAGCATGATAGGCAGTAGTATAAGTAGTATAGTAACATAGTAGTATAGACATAATATTAGCATGATAGGTAGTAGTATAAGTAGTATAGTAACATAGTAGTATAGACATATTAGCATGATAGGCAGTAGTATAAGTAGTATAGCAACATAGTAGTATAGACATAATATTAGCATGATAGGCAGTAGTATATATAATATATAAAAATCCGGATTTGTTTTGGCAGTCTGAGAGTTTTATGTTGAGTTATTTTTTTTGGAGGAGGAGATTTTCAGTTTTGCAGGATTTTTGGAGAAAGCGTGGCACTTGAGACAAAACACACAATATCCCATATAATTTGATATGAATTCATCTTGTTTCTTTGAAGTACATTGTTTACAGCTTGTTATAATGTTTTCTTTTTTGTGGCCATCTTGGTCTATATCAGCGGTTCCCAAACTTTTTTGGCCGTGCACCCCCTGTCACCTCCCGACCTAGCTCGCGACGCGCACCCCCCAATGGGTTTCTGTTAGAAAAAATGGTTGCTGGTCTCCGTGCACAGATTACATTTTTTATTTTATCTCTTCCCACGGCGACTATGGATAGGGAATTTCTTTATTTAATTCAAATGTTCACGACAATACTCTGCCAGCATGTTTAATATCCATAATACTAAAGGTTTGACTAAGATTCTTTTGTATTGTATTTTTTATTTTTATTTATTTTTTTACAACCATTAGCCTTTTTAAGTCACGCACCACCTAGAGGGCGCTCGCGCACCACAAGGGGTGCGCGCACCACAGTTTGGGAACCACTGGTCTATATGATCAGTTTCTGTTTCTGTGTCTTGTAAGCCCCTATGGGCTGGGCATACATCTGTATGTAAGACACAAACATTTTAAATATCAATCAGTATAAGTATGGTAACATAGTAGTAAGGTACATAATAGTAAAATACACATAAAATTGCCACTTAAAATGTTTAATTCTCTGCCTTATCGGAGAGAGAAATGTATATTAGAAGGCTTTATTAACCCTTTCACCGCCGCACCACCAAAACGGTTAACCCTTTCACTGCGACAACACACAGAAGGTTAACCCTTTCACTGCCACACGACAGCCGGTTAACCGTCGGTTGTGTGATAGTAAAGGGTTAACCTTCTGTCGTGTGGCAGTGAACGGGTTAATAAGCCTTCTTTATAAGAATAAGATAATAATAATAATAATAAGAGTACGGGCCGGGATTCACATTTCGTATGTTACTAGAATGTATATACATAACATACGAAATGTGAATCCCGGTCCGTACTCTATTATTATTATTATTATTATTATTATTATTATTATTATTATTATTATTATTATTATTATTATTATTATTATTATTATTATTATTATTATTATTATTATTATTATTATTATTATTATTATTATTATTATTATTATTATTATTATTATTATTATTATTATTATTATTATTATTATTATTATTATTATTATTATTATTATTATTATTATTATTATTATTATTATTATTATTATTATTATTATTATTATTATTATTATTATTATTATTATTATTATTATTATTATTATTATTATTATTATTATTATTATTATTATTATTATTATTATTATTATTATTATTATTATTATCATCTTATTCTTAGGCCTATTCTATTCTTATTCTTAGGCAATTGGTTTTGTTATTCTTATTCGTGACTTTGTTCTGTCTAAATGACTAAATGTTTACTGTGAACGATTTGTCACCCTCGGGATGATTAAAGTATTTCTATTCTATTCTATTCTATTCTATTCTATTCTATTCTATTCTATTCTATTCTATTCTATTCTATTCTATTCTATTCTATTCTATTCTATTATTCACAGGAACCACAGAGGAAGAGTGATCTATTATTAGTAGGGATGTCCGATATTATCGGCCGACCGATATTATCGGCCGATATCGGCAGTAAAATGTGATATCGGAAAATATCGGTATCGGTTTAAAAACAAAAAAAAACAATAACAATATTTGTTATATATATATCCAGTGAAATTATTAGTTACCTGAAATTATTCAGTTTTTTGGACGGGGAAACCCTGCATATATCGGTATCGGTTGATATCGGTTGATATCGGTATCGGAAATTAAGAGTTGGACAATATCGGAATATCGGTATCGGTAAAAAAGCCAATATCGAGCATCCCTATTTATTAGTACATTAATTTTCCTCAAGCTGCAGCAGATCCTGGAGACCTGGGAGCAGCTGTAACATACGTCACCGTGAGAAGAGAGGTCTATCGGAAAAGGTCTAAAGGTAAATCCTGGGCATTATGGGCAAACCATGATATTTCTCCATTTTATTTCACAATATTTCTCAATATTCCCCAGTATGAATCACACTATGTTGTGGCGTCTTTCTGATGTATCTTTTGTAATAAAGTTGGCTGTAATAAGTAGTCACCCAGCACCAGAGCTCTCTCCTCTAGTCAGCACCCACTACAGTCACCCAGCACCAGCGCCCTCTCCTCTAGTCAGCACCCACTACAGTCACCCAGCACCAGAGCCCTCTCCTCTAGTCAGCCACCCAGCACCAGAGCCCTCTCCTCTAGTCAGCACCCACTACAGTCACCCAGCACCAGAGCCCTCTCCTCTAGTCAGCACCCACTACAGTCACCCAGCACCAGAGCCCTCTCCTCTAGTCAGCACCCACTACAGTCACCCAGCACCAGAGCTCTCTCCTCTAGTCAGCACCCACTACAGCCACCCAGCACCAGAGCCCTCTCCTCTAGTCAGCACCCACTACAGTCACCCAGCACCAGAGCTCTCTCCTCTAGTCAGCACCCACTACAGTCACCCAGCACCAGCGCTCTCTCCTCTAGTCAGCACCCACTACAGCCACCCAGCACCAGAGCCCTCTCCTCTAGTCAGCACCCACTACAGTCACCCAGCACCAGAGCCCTCTCCTCTAGTCAGCACCCACTACAGTCACCCAGCACCAGAGCCCTCTCCTCTAGTCAGCACCCACTACAGTCACCCAGCACCAGAGCCCTCTCCTCTAGTCAGCACCCACTACAGTCACCCAGCACCAGAGCCCTCTCCTCTAGTCAGCACCCACTACAGTCACCCAGCACCAGAGCTCTCTCCTCTAGTCAGCACCCACTACAGCCACCCAGCACCAGAGCTCTCTCCTCTAGTCAGCACCCACTACAGTCACCCAGCACCAGAGCTCTCTCCTCTAGTCAGCACCCACTACAGTCACCCAGCACCCTCTCCTCTAGTCAGCACCCACTACAGTCACCCAGCACCAGAGCTCTCTCCTCTAGTCAGCACCCACTACAGCCACCCAGCACCCTCTCCTCTAGTCAGCACCCACTACAGTCACCCAGCACCAGAGCCCTCTCCTCTAGTCAGCACCCACTACAGTCACCCAGCACCAGAGCCCTCTCCTCTAGTCAGCACCTACTACAGCCACCCAGCACCAGAGCCCTCTCCTCTAGTCAGCACCCACTACAGTCACCCAGCACCCTCTCCTCTAGTCAGCACCCACTACAGCCACCCAGCACCAGAGCCCTCTCCTCTAGTCAGCACCCACTACAGTCACCCAGCACCAGAGCCCTCTCCTCTAGTCAGCACCCACTACAGTCACCCAGCACCAGAGCCCTCTCCTCTAGTCAGCACCCACTACAGCCACCCAGCACCAGAGCTCTCTCCTCTAGTCAGCACCCACTACAGTCACCCAGCACCAGAGCTCTCTCCTCTAGTCAGCACCCACTACAGCCACCCAGCACCAGAGCTCTCTCCTCTAGTCAGCACCCACTACAGTCACCCAGCACCAGAGCCCTCTCCTCTAGTCAGCACCCACTACAGCCACCCAGCACCAGCGCTCTCTCCTCTAGTCAGCACCCACTACAGCCACCCAGCACCAGAGCCCTCTCCTCTAGTCAGCACCCACTACAGCCACCCAGCACCCTCTCCTCTAGTCAGCACCCACTACAGTCACCCAGCACCAGCGCTCTCTCCTCTAGTCAGCACCCACTACAGTCACCCAGCACCCTCTCCTCTAGTCAGCACCCACTACAGTCACCCAGCACCAGAGCCCTCTCCTCTAGTCAGCACCCACTACAGTCACCCAGCACCAGCGCCCTCTCCTCTAGTCAGCACCCACTACAGTCACCCAGCACCCTCTCCTCTAGTCAGCACCCACTACAGTCACCCAGCACCCTCTCCTCTAGTCAGCACCCACTACAGTCACCCAGCACCCTCTCCTCTAGTCAGCACCCACTACAGTCACCCAGCACCAGAGCCCTCTCCTCTAGTCAGCACCTACTACAGTCACCCAGCACCCTCTCCTCTAGTCAGCACCCACTACAGTCACCCAGCACCAGAGCTCTCTCCTCTAGTCAGCACCCACTACAGTCACCCAGCACCAGAGCCCTCTCCTCTAGTCAGCACCCACTACAGTCACCCAGCACCAGCGCCCTCTCCTCTAGTCAGCACCCACTACAGTCACCCAGCACCAGAGCCCTCTCCTCTAGTCAGCACCCACTACAGCCACCCAGCACCAGAGCTCTCTCCTCTAGTCAGCACCCACTACAGTCACCCAGCACCAGAGCCCTCTCCTCTAGTCAGCACCCACTACAGTCACCCAGCACCAGAGCCCTCTCCTCTAGTCAGCACCCACTGGCACTACAGTCACCCAGCACCAGAGCCCTCTCCTCTAGTCAGCCACCCACTACAGCCACCCAGCACCAGAGCTCTCTCCTCTAGTCAGCACCCACTACAGTCACCCAGCACCCTCTCCTCTAGTCAGCACCCACTACAGTCACCCAGCACCAGAGCTCTCTCCTCTAGTCAGCACCCACTACAGCCACCCAGCACCCTCTCCTCTAGTCAGCACCCACTACAGTCACCCAGCACCAGCGCCCTCTCCTCTAGTCAGCACCCACTACAGTCACCCAGCACCAGAGCCCTCTCCTCTAGTCAGCACCCACTGGCACTACAGTCACCCAGCACCAGAGCCCTCTCCTCTAGTCAGCACCCACTACAGTCACCCAGCACCAGAGCCCTCTCCTCTAGTCAGCACCCACTACAGTCACCCAGCACCAGAGCTCTCTCCTCTAGTCAGCACCCACTACAGTCACCCAGCACCAGAGCTCTCTCCTCTAGTCAGCACCCACTACAGTCACCCAGCACCAGAGCCCTCTCCTCTAGTCAGCACCCACTACAGTCACCCAGCACCCTCTCCTCTAGTCAGCACCCACTACAGCCACCCAGCACCAGAGCTCTCTCCTCTAGTCAGCACCCACTACAGTCACCCAGCACCAGAGCCCTCTCCTCTAGTCAGCACCCACTACAGTCACCCAGCACCAGAGCCCTCTCCTCTAGTCAGCACCCACTGGCACTACAGTCACCCAGCACCAGAGCCCTCTCCTCTAGTCAGCCACCCACTACAGCCACCCAGCACCAGAGCTCTCTCCTCTAGTCAGCACCCACTACAGTCACCCAGCACCCTCTCCTCTAGTCAGCACCCACTACAGTCACCCAGCACCAGAGCTCTCTCCTCTAGTCAGCACCCACTACAGCCACCCAGCACCCTCTCCTCTAGTCAGCACCCACTACAGTCACCCAGCACCAGCGCCCTCTCCTCTAGTCAGCACCCACTACAGTCACCCAGCACCAGAGCCCTCTCCTCTAGTCAGCACCCACTGGCACTACAGTCACCCAGCACCAGAGCCCTCTCCTCTAGTCAGCACCCACTACAGTCACCCAGCACCAGAGCCCTCTCCTCTAGTCAGCACCCACTACAGTCACCCAGCACCAGAGCTCTCTCCTCTAGTCAGCACCCACTACAGTCACCCAGCACCAGAGCTCTCTCCTCTAGTCAGCACCCACTACAGTCACCCAGCACCAGAGCCCTCTCCTCTAGTCAGCACCCACTACAGTCACCCAGCACCCTCTCCTCTAGTCAGCACCCACTACAGTCACCCAGCACCCTCTCCTCTAGTCAGCACCCACTACAGTCACCCAGCACCCTCTCCTCTAGTCAGCACCCACTACAGTCACCCAGCACCCTCTCCTCTAGTCAGCACCCACTGGCACTACAGTCACCCAGCACCAGAGCCCTCTCCTCTAGTCAGCACCCACTGGCACTACAGTCACCCAGCACCAGAGCCCTCTCCTCTAGTCAGCACCCACTACAGCAGGGGTGGCCAACCAGTCAGAGACTAAGAGCCACAAAAAAATGACTGTGGTACCACAAAGAGCCACACCATATACCAGCGTTTCTCAACCTTTTTTTTCAGTCACGGCACCCTTCATGTGTTTATAGGTCTCACCCTCTGGCCTCTGAAGTTGCTAATGTCTTTTTTATTTGGGCCTCACAGGGTTAAAAGTACCCTGTGAGACCCACGGTTGCAAAATTACAAAATCACTTTTAGCCATTTAAAAAAATAATGTTTATTTAAAAAATGTTAAAGGGGAACTATTTTACTATTTCTTTCACTATTTGGGCACTTTTACACAATTCCTGTGAGTCTATGGAACACCTAGGTTTTTTTCAAAAAAAATGCATTGTTTTGTATTTCTAATCAAGTACTAAAAACCGCATTTTTCTACCTCAAGATCTTAAGCCGTTTTGAGGCTGGGCTCCAACCACTGTGTGGCCTGATGCCAACTGCCACATCAACTGCCACATTATTATGCAGCTGAGAAATCTCTGACATCACAGATATGCACATTTTCAGATGACTCAGTTCAGTGAGGGTGAATATTGTGAGAGGAGAATTGGAAGAATTCGCCAATATGAGAATTAGAGACATATATCCTATTAATATAAGTCCACATAGCTAAGAAACAATGGTAAACACTGAAAAAAGCCATTTATAAGATAGTTCCCCTTTAAGCACATGTATAGTCAATTGGTCCTGTTGTTCAGCCTCACAATGCTATTTGATAGTAAATGTGTTTATATGTCCCACCCTCTGGCCTCTGAAGTTGCTAATTTCTTTTTAATTTGGGCCTCACAGGGTTAACCTCTTGTTCTGTTCTGTCCAATTGCAACGAGTTAGAGTCCCTTGTGCAGTCTTTTCATGACCAATGTTCCACTATTTTGGACATAGTTGCTCCTTTTAAATCCAGACCTGCCTCCCGTACCAATTCTACTCCCTGGTTCAATGAGTCTATCCGCAGTTTTAGACGTCAGTGTAGAAAGACAGAGCGTTTATGGAAAGCCTCCAAGCTTGAAGTCCACAGGTTACATCTCAAGGAGCTATTGGTCCAGTTTAATGACATGATAAGGGATGCAAGAACTGCATATTTTGCTAATCTAATATCATCCAACAAGGGAAACTCAAGGGTTTTGTTTGAAACAATCAATACTATTGTTGCTCCTATGCCTCCATGTGTACCTGTATATTCTTATACTGACTGTAATAACTTTTTGAATTATTTTGTGGATAAGGTCAGTGGTGTTAGAGCAGGCATCTGCCCCTCATCCCTTTCTGACAGCCTTCCTACCACTGTCTCTCCTCCTCTCACGCTGCTAGACTCGTTCTCTCCAGTCACCTTAGAGCAGGTTTCTATAGTGCTGCACAAAACGAAACCCTCTTTTAATCCCCTTGATGCTGTTCCCTCATCCCTGATTTTAGAGGTCCTTGACTCAATTGGTCCCACAATTCTGTCAATAATTAACCGCTCTCTGGCATCAGGTTCTGTCCCTAGCCTTTTTAAACATGCCATAGTTCAACCTCTTTTAAAAAAGGCTAACCTAGACCCCTCTCTTCCTGAGAATTACAGACCAATCTCCAAACTACCTCTGCTGTCCAAGGTGCTGGAGAAAATTGTGGCTGAGCAGCTTCTCATGGTTCTAGAAACCCATAATCTGCATGACCCATTCCAATCAGGCTTTCGGAAATTTCATTCCACCGAAACAGCCCTTCTTAAGGTTACCAATGACATTGTAATGGCTGCAGATGATGGTAAACACTCACTATTAGTTTTATTGGACCTCAGCGCAGCCTTTGACACGGTTGATCATGTGGTTATGGTACGTAGGCTCAATGATGTGTTTGGGATCTCTGGGTCAGCACTGAGATGGTTCTCATCTTACCTAGCTGATAGAAGCTTTTCTGTGTCAGTGGGTCAGTTCATGTCGGACTCTACCCCACTGTCCTGTGGGGTTCCGCAGGGTTCTGTGCTAGGGCCAATGCTGTTCTCCCTATATATGTTTCCCCTAAGCCAGATTATTAAACGTTTTAATGGAATATTTTATCAATTTTATGCGGATGACATCCAATTGTATTGTTCTTTTAAGCCCAGTGAGTGTAATCGTTTTTGCATTATTAATGAATGCATCGATGCCATCAAGAGCTGGATGGCTGATAATTTCCTTCAGCTTAATGCAAGTAAGACAGAAGCCCTCATTATTGCTCCCGACCACATCATCCCCATTATAAAAAATTCTATTGGACCCTTAGGTCAGTGTGTCAAACCTCATGTGAGGAACTTAGGTGTAATTTTTGATGACTCTCTGTCTTTTAACAGCCATGTCAACCAGCTCACACGGTCATGTTTTTATCAGCTCAGAAACATTGCCAAATTAAGATTTGTTGTTTCTAGAGCTGAAATGGAAATGATCATCCATGCTTTTATTTCATCACGCCTGGACTATTGCAATTCAATTTTTACCTGTCTGGATAAATCTGTGCTAAACCGCTTGCAAATCATTCAAAATGCAGCGGCAAGGCTTTTAACTGGGACAAGTAGGCGTGCCCACATCACCCCCATTTTATCCACTCTACATTGGCTCCCCATTAATTATCGTGTCCATTTTAAAATTCTTGTTTTAACTTTTAAAGCCCTCCAAGGTAGATCCCCTGTGTACATTTTTAATTTACTGCGCCCCTACTCCCCCAGTCGTGCACTTAGGTCCTCCCACCAACATCTCCTGGTTGTCCCACGGACCCGGTTAATAACAAAAGGTGACCGGTCCTTCCAATTTATGGCCCCTGCCCTTTGGAACACCCTCCCCCTTTCTATGCGTTCACTTGACTCCCTATCCACTTTTAAGGAACAGTTGAAAACGTTTTTATTCAGACAGGCTTTTAAATAATTCCTGGTTGTATACGTTGTTTATTTATTTATAATTGTTGTTTTGTTTTTAGTTGCACTCATATTTAGTTATTTAATTGTAACTATGCTTACGATGTGTCAGAATTGTTTTATGTGTAGTGCGTTCATCTCTATGTTGCTATGTTTTACTTCTGTGAAGCACTTTGTGATTTTATCTGAGAAAGGTGCTATACAAATAAAGTTTACTTTACTTACTTAAGCCCGAGATATACAGTAAAAGTGTATATTTTCAGCATTATGTTTGTTTACCAATTATTTTAACTGTTATTAGTGAAATATAAGATTATAGAAATCTCAGGGCATTGAGTCGGAAACCGGCGCATATTGACAGGAGGAAGTGGCACAGCCAAAAGTGAGTGTAGTCTTTTGAAGGAAGAGACTCAGGGCTTTCAAATTTCGAAAAACGACCCTACCCAGCTCACACCAGCCCCTGTCAATCATCTGACTTCTGGATTTACTTTTTAATTTCTCTTATTTTTTGGGATTATCTCCCACAAACCTGAACGTTATTGCCATAAAACAGAACGCAGTTAGTTTCTCTACCTTTCTGTGAACGTCTTGCAAAAAACGGTGTTGCAATATGATGAAAAATGGTGGAGAAATTTACATTATAAAAAAGATGGCAGAATTCAGTACTGTATCTACAAAACCTTCTGTTTAATCATCTTCCCTTTATTCATTTGCTTAGATTTTTCAGGTCTGGTCAATTTTAGCATGGTGTTATTTACAGTCAAAGATAATTTTTTTTTTAAATAGAATTGATATTCTCCTTTGGTTCATTACAATTTACTCAAGCCTAGTAACAGACACACTATTTCTGACACTGATCCATATAATGTCCCTAGATTCAGATACCAAGAACATGCAAATGGACCATTTAAAAAAAATTGTAAATGTTTATTCTACGTCCTTATTGAATGAGTGACATAAAAAAAAAAAAAAAAAAAAAAAAAAAAAAAAAAAAAAAAAAAAAAAAAAAAAAAAAAAAATTATGGATGGAAGAGCCGCACATTGACGGGCAAAGAGCCGCATGCGGCTCGCGAGCCGCGGGTTGGCCACCCCTGCACTACAGTCACCCAGCACCCTCTCCTCTAGTCAGCACCCACTACAGTCACCCAGCACCAGAGCTCTCTCCTCTAGTCAGCACCCACTACAGTCACCCAGCACCCTCTCCTCTAGTCAGCACCCACTACAGTCACCCAGCACCAGAGCTCTCTCCTCTAGTCAGCACCCACTACAGTCACCCAGCACCCTCTCCTCTAGTCAGCACCCACTACAGTCACCCAGCACCCTCTCCTCTAGTCAGCACCCACTACAGTCACCCAGCACCAGAGCTCTCTCCTCTAGTCAGCACCCACTACAGCCACCCAGCACCAGAGCTCTCTCCTCTAGTCAGCACCCACTACAGCCACCCAGCACCAGAGCTCTCTCCTCTAGTCAGCACCCACTACAGTCACCCAGCACCCTCTCCTCTAGTCAGCACCCACTACAGTCACCCAGCACCCTCTCCTCTAGTCAGCACCCACTACAGTCACCCAGCACCAGAGCCCTCTCCTCTAGTCAGCACCCACTACAGCCACCCAGCACCAGCGCCCTCTCCTCTAGTCAGCACCCACTACAGTCACCCAGCACCCTCTCCTCTAGTCAGCACCCACTACAGTCACCCAGCACCCTCTCCTCTAGTCAGCACCCACTACAGTCACCCAGCACCAGAGCCCTCTCCTCTAGTCAGCACCCACTACAGTCACCCAGCACCAGAGCTCTCTCCTCTAGTCAGCACCCACTACAGTCACCCAGCACCAGCGCCCTCTCCTCTAGTCAGCACCCACTACAGTCACCCAGCACCCTCTCCTCTAGTCAGCACCCACTACAGTCACCCAGCACCAGAGCTCTCTCCTCTAGTCAGCACCCACTACAGTCACCCAGCACCAGAGCCCTCTCCTCTAGTCAGCACCCACTACAGTCACCCAGCACCAGAGCCCTCTCCTCTAGTCAGCACCCACTACAGTCACCCAGCACCAGAGCCCTCTCCTCTAGTCAGCACCTACTACAGTCACCCAGCACCAGAGCCCTCTCCTCTAGTCAGCACCCACTACAGTCACCCAGCACCAGAGCCCTCTTCTCTAGTCAGCACCCACTACAGTCACCCAGCACCCTCTCCTCTAGTCAGCACCCACTACAGTCACCCAGCACCAGAGCCCTCTCCTCTAGTCAGCACCCACTACAGTCACCCAGCACCAGAGCTCTCTCCTCTAGTCAGCACCCACTACAGCCACCCAGCACCAGAGCCCTCTCCTCTAGTCAGCCACCCAGCACCAGCGCCCTCTCCTCTAGTCAGCCACCCACTACAGCCACCCAGCACCAGAGCCCTCTCTTCTAGTCAGCCACCCAGCACCAGAGCCCTCTCCTCTAGTCCAGGGGTTCCCAAACTTTTCAGGCCGCGACCCCCACTATTATAGGAGGTAAAAAAATATTAATAAAAAAAATTATAATTATTATTTTTTTTTTAAATGGAAATGTAGTGTTGAAACATGCAAACGTTCAAACGCACACACAGTAATAAGCATTGGAGGCTTTTAACCAGGGCCGGACTGGGGAAATCATTCAGGCCAGGAAATATAGTGCAAAATATAGCCCCAGTCAGTCAGGTCCCCCACCAGGAAATCTTTTGTTACAAAGACTTCATTTCCTGCATTCTGGTGCAGGATTTTTTTTATTTGTACCCTTTAAATGCCAGTGTTTGTGATGGCATCACAAATTATTGTTAAAAAACAGGCTAGCATATGTATGATTAGCAACAACACTGATTTTAATGGATTTTCAGTTTTTTTGTAATGTCAGATTGAAAAGAATACAATCTTTTATTCAACTTCAGCCCTGACCACATATTAATTTTATAATTCTAAACCTTTAAATGCCAGTGTGTGCGATGGCATATATTTGCAATATATCAAATGCAAAGTAGATTTTTCTGGGGGGGATTATTACAGGCTAGCATGTGTCAATGATTAGCAACAACAGTTTTTTGTAAGGGTCCCCCCTCAACCAATCACATGCGGCTCCCTTTGTGTGTGTGTGAGAGCAAGAGAGAGAGAGAGAGAGAGAGATAGTTCTCCAACTTGTGTGAGTTGCATTGATCTCCTGGTTGTTCCCCACCTAGGTTATCTAACTATTGTGCTGCTGCAACTAGAAACACTGGCCTGGCCTGCTTCTAAGTTCAGTGGCCTGACTGCATTAAAAAAAAAAAAAAAAAAAAAATCTTTTAATTTTTTATCATCTGGCGACCCCCCCGCGGTGGCTCGCGACCCCCACTTTGGGAACCCCTCTAGTCAGCCACCCAGCACCAAAGCCCTCTTCTCTAGCCAGCAAATTATAAATATAATATATATATTTTTGTCTCATTCCATTTGGGCTGTGGGGGTGCTTAATGTCTGAAGGAGTCGACTGAAGGTTTCTTGCACTCTGCAAAAGCATGCAATTGGTCCACAGATGGATCTTGATATCTGTCTAGTGTAGTGTGTTCATTAGACGGGTGAAATCCTCTTTCAGTGCCTCTGTGCCCGTCTTCTCAGGCAGATAGCCTCTGGTATGCGCACCATTAGCGTTAGCGGCCACGCTTCTAGACCTCTTTGCTTTTGGAAATAGTGATAGAAAAAAAATTATAATAATAATAATTATATATATCTTTTTTTGTGCATTCGACTAAGAGGTTGGCAGTCGTCGACTACGGCTCCTTTCGATCGATTAGTCGACTATTCGACTAGTCAGGGTCAGCCCTAACTCATTTATATATTTTATACAGTTTAATCACCTGTACATTGTATATTACTGTTGCACTTTACTGTTACAATTGCACTCTGGTGGTCTTGGTCTGCCAAATCTAAGAAACTACTACTGGGCAGCTCAATTACGCATACTTGTGCATTGGATACAAAAGGACCTAGACTCCGGATGGGTACAGATTGAGCAAAACTCAATTCCAAAGACTCCTCTCAGATCCATAATATTCCTGGGGAAAGCATACTGGAAAAAAATTAAGATTGGTAACAAATGGATTACAAATACATTAAAGGTGTGGGAAAGTGTAAGGAAAAAGGGGGGAGGTCCACGATCAATATCTAGGGCCATGCCAATAGCAGACAATACAGAATTCCGGCCAGCTATGGAGGATGGGGGTTTTAAAAAATGGGCGGATTTGGGCCTGGTTACTATCAATCAATTAATGGAAGGAGACTGTTTTAAAGCGTTTGCACAGCTACAGCAATGTTTTGATCTACCTTCGAAAGACATGTTTAGATACTTTCAAATAAGACACTATGTAATGACTCACAGTGAGTGGGAAGCAATTAAGAGACCGCCAACAAATGTGGAGCGGTACTTTATTAACACAATAGAAAAAAACTTGATGGAAAGAAAGCAGATATCCAATATTTACAACATGTTACAACTAGACGACCCAGGAGACACCACCTATATTAAAGAAAAATGGGAGTTGGAAGCTAATGTGATCATAGAAAATGAAGAATGGGAGGACAGCCATTCAAGCAATCATAAAATCACAAATAGCCCAATGTGGAAGGAGTTTGACTGGAAGGTCAAGGTCAGGTACTTTAGGACTCCTCAAGTTCTCTCCGGATTTGCTGGTGGGTCTTCACCACCAGGCACGTGCACACATAGAGCCCAAGGGGTGCTTGAGCACCTGCCTTTTTGAGCCTCATAAAAAAAGTGCCATTTTTGAAAAAAAAAAAAGAAAATAAATCGTTACGCATATAGACTGCCCTTCCAACTGAAAATGTCAGGATAGAAAAAAAATATTAGGTAAAGAGAGAGAGATGCCCCATATTCCATTGCAGTTTGCACGGCCTCCTCAGCGTGCCTCTCCGCGGACCTATATTTTATGCATAGCGTGGGTGGTGATGATGATGATGATGATGATAGAAACCGCTGTGGCGCATACAGTTGAATGCTGGTATTACACTCACTGAGGGACACGAAGAAGTCAAGTCCGATGGGATTTGGGAATCTCAAATACAAATCGGGATTGGAATAAAAAATGCATTTATATTAAACAATACAGTATATACAGCACTTCTTGGAGTCTGTAGGGTAAGCACTTATTCCCTCCCCCCTGAACATTTATGGAGATGTATGGGCCTTTTAAGTCAGTGATAAAAGTGTCTTTCAAGGATAAGTGAGCTCCTGCACTGATTATTATAGTTCAATATTCAATATTTGATCACCAAAACCCCCCAAAAAGCATAAGAAGGTGGCCCCCCCGCTATGCGCGCTCGGTTAAAACACACACAGGTATAGTGCCATTTTCAGCCTTTGAGCACCTGCCCCTCTAAAGTCCTGTGCACGTCCCTGAGTGGGTGTGTATCTGTTAGTGGCTTGATGTGATGGAAATTAGTCAGAAGGATTACGACAAACATCTATATCTCCAGTATGCACCCTCCCAAGTGATGATGTTTGGAGGGCGTGGAGGAGATGTATTATAGGACACGAGTGTCAGCTTCCTCATGGTTGCATTGATCCATTGGTGGACTGTTTCCAACATGGTGGACATGATCACCTGCATTGATGTAGACATCCTTGTCATCTGGGAACTCTCCATCTGTTAACAACTTATTTGACAGGAATGAGAAAATGTCTTGTTACACCTTGTAACTCCTCGTCAACAGAAATATCTCTACTTGACGTGTATTGTGTCTATCACAATAAAAGCTTTCCCATAGAGCTCTGCATGATGTTTGAAGTGCTGCATTCTCAGCTTATTTGCTGTCTTCTTCTGTGTTTTCTTCTCATGGAACAACAGTAAGTTATTTCGCTTGATCGGTGCTGTCAGAGTCTGTCATTTGATTCAAGCACTCTTCCTGAAATTGTTGTACTGCTCTTGTCCCGTAGACTCGAGTTGATGGACAGATACGGCAGCAGCCGCAGACTCACACACCTTATTGTCTAATGTAACCAGGTCTTTACTGCCCTCCTCAAAGGGATTCCCATTGCTCAGCAACACCTCCATCAGGTCTTTGGCATGGTGTTGACATTGGTGCTGAGATGCAGATCCTTTCTTGTGATGAGGACGTTCTTCACAATCATCGTTTGTTCTTCACAATCAACTGTTGTTTACAGTTCTCATATCTAACTCTAGTTCTCCACATATTTATTGTCTCATTGTGTGAAATATCATATACGATATGCTCCAATCATGTTTCTTTTATTTTTATTCAATTACTCATTCATGAAAACCTAGGTACAGGCACCAACATCACCATTCTAGGTTCAATAGAATAAAAGTTATGAAGCGTAATTCGAAATAAATACAGAAATTGCAGCCATCTTTGATTTTTGCCATACCAGAATATTCAAAACATCAATATTTGAACTCCAGTTGATTCCTCACACAGTATTAACTTAAAATAGCAATACAAATTTATATTACACAGCAATTGTGTGAACATTAAGACGTTTTTAAAGAATTCATGATTTCGATTGTGGCCATTTTGGATACATTTTTATTAAATTCAACTGGTTTCTTGACACTCAAGCCCAAATTGTTGTATAGATCCTTATCTTCAAATTAGAAGTGAAAACGAAACTGTCGCATTCATTTGAAATGGCTGAGTGTCCAGGCACCCCACTATCAGAAAAGTGTGTGGTTTTCTGGTCAGCAGGAGATGTGCATCTCTGGCAGCTTATGGTCAGTGACATTGTTCGTCAAATAGTGTTGAACTTGAGTGTTACAGTGCATAGTATAATAGACATATTAGCATGGTAGGTAGTAGTATACGGATAGTAACATACAGTAGTACATAGTAGTAAGGTACTAGTAAAAGACAGTTATTTATATATATATTATATTGTAGAAATCGTCGGAATAGAGAAACGCACAATTTCTATCAGTTGACAACACAAAGCCGTGTGTCATTTATTTTGCAGTAGCACAAGTGACAGCTGTCAGAACTATGCCGTGCTAGCTTCTGACAGCTCGTAGTAATCAAACATTTATCAATGAAACCCCACACAGGGCGTCTCCTCTCAGCCCAACCCCAAAACCAACCTCCTTAAAGTGACAGTGCCCCATCAACACATCAAAACAATACCATGGGGAATTATGTCTCTATAGAACACACTACAATATAAATGTAGTTTACGAGATGTATACCTAATACTTGCTATCTAATACAATACATACATATGCTCTTGCTCGCTCTCCCCCCCCGGATCCCCACTTTGCAATGTTGGTTTCACTGACACCTAAAATTATTGCTGTAGATATCTCTAGATAAATCACATCGAGATAGGTAAGAACCCATACCTTCCGGCACATTTTATCCGGTTGAATCCATCGTAATGCTATCAGCTTTTTAGCAGCTGTGAGACCGGATAAAACTAGTCTCTTTAGCTGTATAGGGGCTGCAAACTGAAAAACATCATTCAACAGCAATACAGAGGGATGTACAGGTATGTTCAGATATAAATATTAAGAAGGTTATTTATTTATTTGCATTTCAGATATTGATTGAAGAGGTGTGTTTCTATATGGGTGACATGTCCCCATACACAGGGCATTCGCATGCAGTCACCAGGTCTCCACCCAATCCAATGCCTATATGGGAGATTTCCGACGACCTGTTAAGACGGCACTCTCTTACGCCACCATCGCCAAAACACCAAAAGAGCATCAAATCACTGACCTCTAGGACCATCATTCAGGTCATAGTACCAGTTAGATTAGATTACATTGAAATGTATTGCCATCATACAGCATAAGTATATTACAATGAAAATAGGTGGGGCATCCAACCCGAGTGCAAATGTAACAGTAAAGTGCAATAGTAATATTAATATAGTGATTAAGCTGGGTATAAGATATATACATTTGTTCTACTGAGTATAATGCTAATCACATGTATGTACAGAGTTGTAATATATTTAAATGTTTCAAAAATGTTCTTATGTACCCCAGTTGCTATTGCATGCACATATTTGTGTTTTATTACACGTATATGTACATACATACCAACTATTCGCCTGTTTTATTCTCCACCCATCCATAGCAACACTATTATCACCGACATCCAAGAAGGGGGATCCCCCTTTGAACGGCCCTTCTAAGGTTTCTCTCCTCCACATCGCCTGTGGTGCTTTTTTCCTATTGCTATAGGTTTTTCCTTACCTTTGCTGGGGTATGTCTGGAAGTGTTGCATTTATTAATTTACATTTATTTTGGATTTCATGGTGGGTTTTTTGTTCTTGATTTATTGGGATGTTTCTTCTTGAATAGTTTAAAGAAGACTTGTCCGGCCCATGGGGACATTAACTTGTGATTTCGGGCTTCACAAATCAATTTGATTTGATTTAATATGCATTTATATGTCCAGTGATACAGGTATAAAGACACTATGGTCAGGCACTCTACTACTGGCCCCTGAGCAGCTAACACTGGAGCGGTTAAAGCTGAGGTGCCTTGCTCAAGGGCACAGCGAGCAGGCACGTGCACACATAGAGCCCAACGGGTGCACAAGCACCTGCGCTTTTGTGCCTCATAAAAAAGTGCCCTTTTTATGCCAATTATTTTTACCCTATTTTCTTTTTTACCTCCATATAGAGAGAGTGATCTGCAATCTGCTTGGGTTGGGGGTGCAATTCCTAACAGGCTCAACCATATGGATAAAAGTTCCCATAGTATGTGCATTACACAAACTAAAAACAGATATTACATTACATTACACAAACTAAAAACAGATATTACATTACATTACACAAACTAAAAACAGATATTACATTACATTACACAAACTAAAAACAGATATTACATTACATTACACAAACTAAAAACAGATATTACATTACATTACACAAACTAAAAACCGATATTGTCTGAATTACTAGAAGAAAGAAATGCACCACCTTTGGCTGATAGTAATTTATTAATTTCTTAGGATTTCTTTTGGTCTAATAAATGTTCAAGGTTCTTAGATGGATCCCCTGCTGCCCTCCTCTTCCTCTTCCTCCTCCTCCTCATCCTCCTCCTACTCTTCCTCATCTTCCTCCTCCTCCTCCTAATCCTCCTCCTCCTCCTACTCTTCCTCCTCCTTCTCCTCCTCCTCCTAATCCTCCTCCTACTCTTCCACATCTTCCTCCTCCTTTTCTTCCTCTTCCTCCTCCTCCTCCTGCTCCTGTTCCTACTCTTCCTCATCTTCCTCCTCCTCCTCCTGCTCCTCCTGTTCCTGATCCTACTCTTCCTCATCTTCCTCCTCCTCCTCCTGCTCCTCCTCCTCCTCATCCTCCTCATCATCCTCCTCCTCCTCCTGGCCCTCCTCCTCCTGCTCCTCTTCCTCCTGCTCCTCCTCCCCCTCCTCATCATCCTCCTCATCATCCTCCTCCTCCTCCTGCTCCTCCACCTCCTGCTCCTCCTCCTGCTCCTCCTGTTCCTGCTCCTACTCTTCCTCATCTTCCTCCTCATCCTGCTCCTCCTCCTCTTTTTCCTCCTGCTCCTCCTCCTCCTGCTCCTCCTCCCCCTCCTCCTCCTCCTCCTCCTGCTCCTCCTCCTCATCCTCCTCCTCCTCATCCTCCTCCTCCTCATCCTCCTCCACCTCCTGCTCCTCCTCCTCCTGCTCCTCCTCCTTCTCCTCCCCCTCCTCCTTCTCCTCTTCCTAATCCTCCTCCTCCTCCTCCTCCTCCTAATCCTCCTCCTCCTGCTCCTCCTCATCTTCCTCCCCCTCCTCCTCCATGGGTCACTGCAGGGGTCACTGCCTCCTCCTCCTCTTCCTCTTCCTTCTCCTTTCTCCTCCTCCTCCTCCTCCACGGGGAGCAGCGTACTGGCTCATATTAAATGGCAGGCCATGCATTACGCAGCAGCTTAGGCCACCTCTCTTCATGTCCTCGGCTGCAGTCCACCTGTCGCTGCTCTGGTCGTAGCGCTCCACCTTGTTGGAGATGGAGGTGAAGTCACTGTAGCCTCCGACTACGAAGAGCAGGTCGTCCAGCACCGCGATGCCAAAGTCGGCGCGGGGGGTGAGCATGTCGGGCAGGGCGCTCCAAGAGTCAGTCAAGGGGCTGTAGGCCTCCGCGCTACACAGGTCGTTTCTACCGTCCATCCCTCCCACCTGAGGACAGGACACATGAGAGGAATGTTTTAGTGTGTGGCTCAGGCAGGCAGGCAGGCACACAGACACTGTATTAATCCACTTAGGGAAATGAGGGCATCACAGAAGCATTGAGAGTCAAATGATACATATCTATAGAAATATCTAGTATAAAGCATTTGTCTCCGTGTGCACCTACCGCATAGACATGTCCTCCGTATGCAGCGACTCCCACTCCGCTACGCCTGCTGCTCATGGGGGCGATCAGAGTCCACTGGTCGGTGTCTGGGCTGTAGCACTCAGCTGTGAGCAGATACACTGTCCTGTTCTCGCCACCACAGATGTAAACCTGTAATAAGAAAGAATATTCTAATTTAGTTTATATATTCCATTTGATTTCATTCTACTTTAATTGTCTGTTAATGTTGATGCACCAAAGGACCCAGACACATCTTTTGTATGTACAAGCTTACTTGGCAATAAAGACATTTATGATTTCTGATCTAACGTTCCTTGTGTTCATCTAGCATCCTGTGTCCCTCAGTTCCACCCACCTTGCCCTGGAGGGCTGCTGCCCCGGCATGGCCCCTGTGCTCCAGCATGGGTGAGATCACTGTCCACTGGTCGGTTTCAGGCTCGTAGCGCTCTGCGGTGTTCAGATACACGTCTCCGTCCCACCCTCCCATGGCGTAGATACAGCCGTCCAACGCGACCACGCTGACGTGACTGCGGCGTGAGTGCATGGGAGCCACCTGCAGCCAGCTGCGAGTGACGGGGTTGAACCTGCTCACACTGCTGAGACGCTCCCTGCCGCACCAGCCGCCGACGCAGTAGACCAGACCGTGGAGATAAGCGGTGCCATGGTAGGCCCGGACACTCCCCCCCTCAACGCTCACGTCCATCCATCCACCGGCTCGGATGTTGTAAGCCTCCATGCTACCCCAGCCTCCAATGGCCAATAGGACCTCCTGGGGCCGGCGTGGGCGGGTCAGGGGGTTTGGGAGCCTGTCGGAGCCAGGGGGGTTCAGGACGCTGAGGATGAGGGGCCTGCAGTCGTGGCTGTCCCTCACCACAGGGTTGTCCTGGATGTTGCTCCTGAAGTAGTCAGGCCTCATCAAGCCCATGCGAACCTGGGAAGAGACAAGCAGACAGCGGGTACAACTTAGACATCGGTTGTAGACGGTTTCTGTTGCTAGGGAACAGTTTGGACCCAAATGTTTTAGAACCACTGTACTAGGGAACCTAGTGTTGTTTTAATGTAATGCACAGTAATACAATTAGTTTTATTTTATTTTTATAAATGTTTTTCTTTTCTTTTCTTTTCATACATAAAACAGAACATAACAGTACAATAATAATAATAATAATAACAATGACAACAGCGACGACAACAATAATAACAGTAACATGAATCATAATGACCTTGACAAGAGACAGACAAACAAGAAAAAGTAAAATAATAAAAATTAAATTAAAAATAATGTGGCTCAGGCACTAGCAACCATGTTTGTGTATCCGTAATACAATTAGTTACCTTGGGCAGCAGCAAAGGGATGTGTGTTTTACGCTCCTCACGGGAGTGGTCGATCCAATGGAGGACTGCCTCGAACACCGTCTCCTCGCTCTTCACGTTCAGATCATCCCTCTCGATGATCTCCACCAGTTGCTGTGGGGACAGCTCCACAAACTCCTGTGAGACGTGCAACATCTCCTCAAAGTGGCACACAATGAAGAGATGGGCCTTGCGCCTCAGGTCAGGGCAGCAGTAGATGTCCACAAACCTCCAGATGCCGACACAGTTTTCCAAAGACAGCTGGCCTTCTAGGAAGTCAGAGCACGCTCCTACTATGCCAGTGACGCGAAGCTGGTCTGCAGCCACCAGAAGCTCTTCCACGTTCTCTGCTGTCACCAGCACAATGCGTGTGTAGGAGTACTCTATGATGAGCTGCATCATACCCGGGGACACCCCAGGGATAGTGTAGACTGCTTTCTCTGAGTCGCTCCAGCGAGTGAAGAGGGCTCTGTGGGACGCAAAGTATAGAGATATCTGATGAGTAAACAGTAAGCAACATTCTGTCCTGTGTAGTAATCAGAGCATGTGAGCGGAGCGGAGCGGTGGATTTTGAAGTGAGCATGGAGTGGGCTTTAAAATGGGTTCGAGCGACTCTGGAGCGAGAGCTCTCCTTCGCTCCGAGCCGCTCCCAGCCGCTCAGTGCACACGATCACACAGAAACTGATGTAATATATATGTAGTACAATGCCAAAGCAATAGGTGGCGATGTACAAACATGAAGGCCATTTTCAACCAATGAGAAGGGTGAACCGTCACTACACATCCTGCTAAGTCCAAAGTAGAATCCGCCATCTTTAAATCACCTCGGGACCTCGGGCGAACGCAACATTTATTTTCAGTGAGAAACAAACAAAGTGCAATACAAAAAAAAAGGATACATTCACTATGTTCTGCCTCATTTATTGATGAAACGAAACCAACATCAACACAATGTACAACCAAGAGTGGAGAGTTTAGTCTCTCAAGAAAGCGAGAGACTAAAGCTAACGCTGTTGTTGTTAGCTTACATGCTAACGTGAATGGGATCGGCCATAGCATTGCGGCTAGGCTAGCTACCATAGCTAGCCTCCTACTGGGAGGAGGTTGAGGTACTGGAACGCTGGTGCCAGGACAACAGCCTGCTCCTGAACATTGGTAAAACCAAGGAGCTGATCGTGGATTATAGGAGAGGACAGCAGGAGACACACACACACCACTGAGGATAAACAGGGCTACCGTGGACAGGGTGAGCAGCTGTAAGTACCTGGGGGTCCACATCTCAGAGGATCTGACATGGTCAACACACATAGACTCAGTCGTAAAGAATGCGAAGCAGCGCCTCTACCACCTGAGACAGTTAAGGAAGTTCAGAGTATCGGGGAAGATACTCCAGTCCTTCTACTCCGGAGCTGTAGAGAGCATCTTGACTGGAAACATCACTGCCTGGTATGGAAACAGCACGGCACAGGACAAGAAGGTCCTACAGAGAGTGGTGCGCTCAGCCGAGCATACCACAGGTATTGCACTACCTCCCCTGCAGGTTCTATACAACAAGAGGTGCAAATCCAGAGCCTGCAGAATAATGAAAGACCCTCACCACCCCAACAACAGCCTGTTCCAGCTGCTGAGGTCAGGCAGACGCCTGCGAACCCCAGCTACTAGGACAGAGAGGCTTCGGCTCAGCTTCTTCCCCCAGGCCATCAGAGCCTTGTGTCGTGTATTCCTAATGAATATCTACGGTTAATTACAGCACAATGAGGTTGCTATCTGGAAGGAGGGAAAGATCACAGAGTGATAGAATGGTCTCCTCACCTGACTTAGTCAGCTGAGAAATAAGCTTGTATTAGCCAGACAAAAGAGGAACTATGGTCCAAACTCATTTATTTGCAGCGTGGCCAAGAGTGGATAATGCATTAGTTACATACAGGAATTAATTCAGCATAATACATGATTGTACAGAAGGATTGATGCGGTTAATCCCAATAGCCCTTACACGTTGGCTCTCACATCAAGACAGTTTTGCACATAAAGAGTAGTCATGTTATGTCAATGAAATAGACCAATAGTACTTTGTTTGCCGCCACATGGTAAACCTGGTCTAAATAGACATCTTAAGTTATCACCAACAGTGATTATATCTCCAGTTTACTTACATAGCGGCAACGTCGAACCATGTTTTATACCCCTGACTCCCACCATAGTTTCCTTGCTTCCATATATGGCGTTTTCTCCTTAGATGACCTTCTGGGGAGGCTGGCCAGCCCCCCCCTGACTTCCTTGTTGGTGTCTTCTTCCAGTTTTCAACATCGAGGAGGTCTGATGACTTCAGACCTTTTAACATTCCCTTAATAGGGCTTGTGTAATGATCTAGCATTAACCCAGTACAGTCATTGCTTCTTAGGTTAATACCATTCAGTCCACAAGAGCCAGTACCAAACCCCATCTACCAAACTGACACTTTGTATTACTCTATGAAAGGAACCAGCTTTGGCATTCCTAAAATGGTAATCTATTATTGTATAGATTCAACCACATTGGTCTTGTCTCACAGAGGCATCTCCGCTTTCAGCCTCTTGTGCTGTGCTCAACCGTCGCATGTCTAGAAGGTGTTTGGTTCTTGGGGGTTTGGAATGGCGCCTCTACAACTGTGTAAACAACCTTATCATTAGAGAGGTTTTGCCTGAAGGTTTCCTCCGGAATGTACTCTGAGAGTCCATGTAATGAACTATTACCACAGATATTTTCAGTTTTCAGGGTTGATCTAACATTTTGATTATGAAATCTCAGTCAAGGGTACCACACTTGAACACTGAACACTGAGTGCCACAGAACACTGAACTCTCCACACACAAGCACACATGAGCACACACACGACACGCACGCTGTACACACTCGCACACTAGCAGCCACCTTAACATGAGCAAGCACACACTCATGCTGCACACGCCCACACTTATGGCCACAAAGGAAAGGTCACTTTAAAAATAGTATAGCAACAGTAACAGTGTATTGCACTACCAAAGGACCTAGCATGTCCTCCATGCTCTGTAAATAACTTATGTACAAATACCGAGATGCCCCACTATGTTACCTGTTTATTGCACAATGTTGTTTTATTGGATTCTATTATATGTTGTTACTACTGTATTGCACATCGTTGCGGGCAAGACCACCTGCATTTCATTGTATACTTGTATGCCGTGACAAATAAAACTCTTGACTTGACTTGACATAGCATAGTACAGCTAGTTGAATGGATACACGTTATTTAACATTGCAGAATGGGTACAATACAATACGGCTCAATACAAACAGTTGTTAAGGGGCCCAGCGGGTGCAGACTATTGTATTTTGGTCAAATCAAGCTAATTTACATCATGCTCCAAAAAAATTCTGCTGAGTGGGCTGTGGAGCGCTTGATGCGCAAATGAAGGTGAGCGGTGAGCGAGCGGAGAGCGACTTGGGGGGGGGGGGGGGGCCAACATGAGCGAATGAGAGCGGAACCAGACGTCTAGAGCGAAGAGCGGTAGTAATTAGGGCTGACCCCTATTAGTCGAATAGTCGACTAATCGGTCGAAAGGAGCCGTAGTCGACTGCCAACCTCTTAGAAGCGTGGCTAACGCTAATGGCACGCACACCAGAGGCCAACTGCCTAAGAAAACAGGCACAGAGGCACTGAAAGAGGATTTCACCCATCTAATGAACACACTAGACTAGACAAATATCAAGATGTATCCATCAGTGGACCAATTGCATGCTTTTGCAGAGGACAAGAAGCCTTCAGTCGACTCCTTCAGACATTCAGCACCCCCCACAGCCCAAATGGAATGATACAAAAATATATTATACTTTTTTATTTTTTTATAGTTGACTAATTCTCCACTTGCACAATCTGAAAGTAGCCACTTCCGGCTGACTTCCGGTTGCCAATGGCACTTCCTGTCCCATCCAAATACATTGGTTTTAGCTACTTTTCTCCCCTTATTTAAACAACTTTGTTAACATTCTAAACGTAACGTTAGTTGTTCAAAACATTACCCGTCTATATAATTTGTTCCTCAACGTTATATAGACAGGTCATGTTTTGTAAACTAACGTTATGTTTAGAATGGAATGAATACTCAAGAGAGACATCGAGAGGTTTTGTTTCAGAATTTTATCATCAATTACTAACGTCCTCGTATGAAACCCTCCAACTTGACTCTGTCTGGAGGAGGGATATACCAGACCTGGAAAATGACTTTGATTGGCAAGGAGCCTGGGCAAATGTCCGACTTACATCAAGGAACCCGGATCATCAACAAATCAATCTTAACTATATTCACAGGACATACTTGACTCCTATAAGACTGTGCCGAATGGGGCTCAAACAAGATTCCAAATGCACCCAATGTACAAATGGGGACGAAGGGACATTTATGCACATGTATTGGGACTGCTCACCAGTTAAGGCATTCTGGAAAGATGTGACCCAACAAATATCAAAACTCGTATCTTGGAATATACCTGTACACCCCTCGGTATTGCTGTTGAATGATGTTTTTGAGTTTGCAGTGAATCCACAGCTAAAGAGATTGGTTTTATCGGGTATCACAGTAGCCAAAAAGCTGATCGCATCACGCTGGTTTCAACCGGAAAAAATGTGCCGTAAAGTTTGGTTTCTTACATATCTCGATGTAATTTACCATGAAATATCTACAGCAAGAATTCTGGGTCTCAATGAATCCAAAATGTCAATGTGGTTAGAAGTGGTGGAGAGAATAAAAGCTAGCTCATAATGGTAGTGTCTGGTTAGGTGCGAGGGATAGTGGAGGTACTTCTCAAGGTGGGGTCCGGGAGGGGGGGGTTCGAGCTGAGCATATGTATGTAGGTTTTTTTTTTTTAGATAACAGGTATTATGGGTATATCTTATATAAAACAACTAACCAAAAGGTGATCTCATTGGATGTGCCCTGACAATTAATGCTTGTATATCTTATCGTGTGTTGTCATGTTTGTTTATATGTTTGTTTAAAAAAGAATAAAAAAATAAAATACAAAAAGAATGGAATGAATACATGGGTCGGGAAAGATAGTTAGCTCAAAGCTATTCCGGCCAGTTTATCAACTTCCTGTCATTTAGAAATATGATTTTATAGTGAAAATCATTACCAAAACGTCCGGAAAAACCTAACGGGAGCATTATAGACGGTCATACAAATGTACAAATGCTATAAGGTGGCAAGAAATGCACTATAAACAATACTTTATGCATCGGCAAAGATCCTTAGCTCAAAGCTATTAAGGCTAATGCTGGCTAACAAGAGGCTAGCGCAAGAAACGACGCCGCAAAGTATTGTTTATAGTGCATTTCTTGCCACCTTATAGCATTTGTACATTTGTATGACCGTCTATAATGCTCCCGTTAGGTTTTTCCGGACGTTTTGGTAATGATTTTCACTATAAAATCATATTTCTAAATGACAGGAAGTTGATAAACTGGCCGGAATAGCTTTGAGCTAACAGATCTTTGCCGATGCATTCCATTCTAAACGTAACGTTAGTTGTTCAAAACATTACCCGTCTATATCATTTGTTCCTCAACGTTATATAGACGGGTCATGTTTTGTAAACTAACGTTATGTTTAGAATGGAATGAATACATGGGTCGGGAAAGATAGTTAGCTCAAAGCTAATCCGGCCTGTTTAACCACTAGCTTCTGTTAGCTAATGCTGGCTGAGCAAGGAAACTAACAGTAAACGTTTTTACATGAAATACAGCCCAAAAACCCTGCTGACAAACGTTTGCTTATTAAATATATTCTATACTATAATAATACAAACGTTTCATTGCCTCTCTGTGACGACAAAGTTGTTTAAATAAGGGGAGAAAAGTAGCTAAAACCAATGTATTTGGATGGGACAGGAAGTGCCATTGGCAACCGGAAGTCAGCCGGAAATGGCTACTTTGAGATTGTGCAAGTGGAGAATAGTCTACTAATGGAAAATTTTGGCCAATCATAGTCGACTATCCAAATCCTTAGTCGGGGACAGCCCTAGTAGTAATATATTTTCACTGTAGAAGTATAGGGTCTTAGCACAGTAGAAGTATAGTATCTTTTTACAGTAGAAGTACAGTATAGTATCTTTTTACAGTAGAAGTACAGTATAGTATCTGTTTACAGTAGAAGTACAGTATAGTATCTTTTTACAGTAGAAGTACAGTATAGTATCTTTTTACAGTAGAAGTACAGTATAGTATCGGTTTACAGTAAACGTACAGTATGGTATCTGTTTACTAACCAAGCTAACCTGAACCAAGCTAACCTGAACCAAGCTAAACTTACCTGAAATAGTCACTGCAGTCACACAGGAGAGCCTTGTGGGCATTCAACTCAGTGCTGTTGGCTTTAATAACCACATCACAGAACCTTCCCTCCAGAGGCAGTTCATTAAGGATTGTACAGGACATTGTTTCCTTTTCCATGTGGGGATTTTAAATTGTATCTACAGAATATATTCAAGCTTACAAACAAGTAGCCGGAACCAACAAGTGATATCTTCACTTGGTCTTCTGAGATCTGAGAACTTCTTCTTCTTCTTCTTATTTGAATTTCCGGCAGAGTAGACGCATTGTTGAATATATACTGGTACACAAATGTTCTAGAATGTTCTATTATGACATCATACTGTGACATCACAAATGTTCTAGAATGTTTGATTATGACATCATACTGTGACATCACAAATGTTCTACATTTACATTTAGTCATTTAGCTGACGCTTTTATCCAAAGTGACTTACAAGTTCTGTGCGACAAGACAGCACGAAGGGTACAACTCTATCAGCTGAGTAACAATGTT
Organism: Notolepis coatsorum; assembly: GCF_963971535.1. NCBI lineage: Eukaryota > Metazoa > Chordata > Actinopteri > Aulopiformes > Paralepididae > Notolepis > Notolepis coatsorum. Next base: position 158,586,188 of record NC_140167.1, on the reverse strand, counting down.
CATCAAAATGTTGCGTGTTACAGTGTAGGTTAGTTTATTAGGACAAGTGCATGACAGTAAGGTTAGTCAGAATGTTCTAGAATGTTTGATTATCATACTGTGACATCACAAATGTTCTAGAATGTTTGATTATGACATCATACTGTGACATCACAAATGTTCTAGAATGTTTGATTATGATAATCATACTGTGACATCACAAATGTTCTAGAATGTTTGATTATGACATCATACTGTGACATCACAAATGTTCTAGAATGTTTGATTATGATAATCATACTGTGACATCACAAATGTTCTAGAATGTTTGATTATGACATCATACTGTGACATCACAAATGTTCTAGAATGTTTGATTATGACATCATACTGTGACATCACACATGTTCTAGAATGTTTGATTATGACATCATACTGTGACATCACAACGGAACATGTTTGAGGTCATTTGAATAATATAAATAATATGTTGACATTAAAAAAGAACAAATAAAATGATAAAAAAAACTACTTAAAACAATGATACAAATTATAATAAAATATTTAAGTAAAATGTATAGAAATAAAGAAAAATAAGACAATGAAATAAAGATAATAATTCATTTAAAAGCTATTTTAAAAAGGTACCTTTTGAGCAGTGCCAACCGAGTCTGATGATCGGAATGATCGGAGATCATACACATTATTTTCTGGGACTGTCCAAGGGTGCAGACATTTTGGGTGAATATCAAAAATGAGATTAAAACCATTCTAAATCTGGGCGGCTACGTGGCGTAGTGGGCAAGGCGCTCGCCACGAATGACGGAGACGCTGGGCTTGCCTGTTCGAGCCCAGCGCTCCACATTGCTTTCAGTTTAGCTGGTCATTCATACTAATACACATTGGCCGTATTAGGGGGTGGGAATCTGATGGGTGGGGATCGGGCGTTGTGGACAGCGACTCCTACAGGTCGGTTGGTGCGCCTGCGCAGTAGAATCAGGTAGTGTCGGGGGCAGCGTGAGCCTCCCACGCGTTACTCCTCGCCACTGAGAGATCGAGCTGCGCAGGTGAAAAGATGCGACTGCTGTTACCTCAAGTACCGGAGGGGACTTGTGCTATGTATGACTTAGTCCACATTGCAGCCGGCTTGTGGGAGGCAAGAAACAGCGTTCGTGACAGGGGAGGGTTGAATTGGATGATACGAAATTGGGATGGGAGAAAATATAGAAAATGGGAGAAAAAGTGGATAAAAAAAAAAACATTCTAAATCTTGACTTACCTCTGAATCCATCGTACTATATCTTGGGATGTATACCGAAAGGCACATACTATGGAGATACGTTATACATCTTGAGAGTGATACTGTTACTAGCAAGGAAAATGATAACTATGGCATGGTTACAAAATCAACCACCGACAATCAAACAATGGACCAAGAGACTGAGACAGATGTATACAATGGAAGAAATGACTGCACAATTGCAACTGAAAAAAGATATGTTTATGCAGAGATGGTCACCTGTAACCTGGAGATACACTAGCATGAGTCTGACCCTCCTGACTCCCTCTCTTTTTTTTTTCTTTTTTTGTTAAATTAGTTTTTTTCCTTTTGCTAAATTTATTTTTCTATTTATTTTTTCGTTGTTTATGAGGCGTACTCGGATTATACAGCTTATTTTGATTATGCTGAATACTTTGAAAACAAATTGAATAAGATGAAAGAGCCTGAGTAACAAATGTCATTGACTATGTGAATCAAGTATATTATACTGTATGATTAATGCAATGTGATGTTCATTATGACACAAAATAAAAGAAAGTTCAAAAAAACAATTGCACTCTGGTTGGATGCCAAACTTATTTCCGTTGTACTGTACTTGTGCTGCATGATGACAATACATTTTAATCTAAACAATTCTTATCTAATGTTATTTCTCAGAACAATCCATGATTCATACTGGCCGCCTGCAGCTCCAGGCAGCTAGTACTTGTACTGCTAAACAAGTACAAGTGCATTGGTTTAGTGCATTTCCTACTTCCTAACTGGCTAACGTTATGAGACATAACACAAAAACGCTATGGCTTGGATAAGCCTTATGGATCCAACTCTTTAGATGAGGGAACGGGTACATACGCACACAATACGCGACCACTAATAAAAACGTTACTACACTAACGTTATGAGAGCTAACATTGCTACCTACTGTACAAGTGCATTAGTTTAGTGCATTTCCTACTTCCGGTTGCTACTGAACGGACATGTTTGTGCGGACCTGTTCTCCCAAACTGGTCAGCAAATGACTGTTTTCATTTTTACGTTATTATTATTATTTTTACGTTATTATTATTATTATTATTATTATTATTATTATTATTATTATTATTATTATTATTATTATTATTATTATTATTATTATTATTATTATTATTATTATTATTATTATTATTATTATTATTATTATTTGTGGCAACCCCAAGCCACCCCTGGGCTTGGTGATTGATGGGCGCTATGTGGCGACCCAATGGCTGGGCGCTGCCCATGTTTGGGCGTCCGCTTCCGGACGCACCTGTCACTAAATACCCATCAGAGTGATTACCTGATTAGCGAATCACGGCGCGGTGCGCCTGTTGGAGAGGGGGGACTTAATGGAGCCGAGGAGCCTCCTCTCAGCCCCCCGTAGCAGCGCAAGGCAAAAGGCCACAGAGCGGAGACGCCGCCCGGCCGACAGCAACCCGTTATTATTTGACTAAGAAAATAAAGAGTATGATTTTGGGAACTGCAACCTGTCTGTGTGTTGTTTATTCTGCCACCCCTACACCTGGAATTGCCACAGTGGTGGAGAATGCGGGCATAGTCTACTGGCAATCAGGGGTGCAGAATAAACAACAATAGACTTTATCAGAATAGAATAAAAGAAATTAAAAAAAAAAAATATATATATATATATATAAATTTAATAACGGAAAAAGCATGGACGCGCTGGTGCAGCAGCTTGTACAGGCGAGCATGGAACAACAGACCCGGCACGAAGAGGCCCTGCACGAACAGAGGAAACAGACGGGGATGATCCACGCGGAGCTCCAGCGGATGGCCGCTCACCGGCAGGAGGAAGGGGCCGCCGGGACGCGGCCTAACCCCGGGCGCTTCATCCCCAAGCTGACGGAGCAGGAGGATATAGAAGCCTATCTCCTGGCGTTTGAGCGCACCGCCGGCCGGGAGGGCTGGCCCGAAGACGACTGGGGGGGACTGCTGGCCCCCTTCCTGTCGGGTAATGCACAAAAGGCCTACCAGGACCTGCCACCGGAGCAAGCCGGGTACTACACTCGGCTAAAGCAGGAAATTCTGTCCCGGTACGGCCATAGTCTGCAGTCCCGCGCGCAGCGGTTCCATGACTGGGTGTATGACGCACAGGCCTCCCCGCGCTCCCAGATGCACGACCTGGTCCGCACAAGCCGAGCCTGGCTAATGACTGACCCCGGAGGGCCCACGGTTTTGGAACGGATTGTTATGGACCGCTTTGTCAGAGCCCTCCCCTATGACTCGAAGAAGCAGGCGAGTCAAGCGGACCCCCGCTCCATGGAGCAGCTGGTGAATATTGTGGAGGCCCACCAGGTAACGCGGGAGTTACTCAAAGGGGGGCGAGGGGAAAAGCCAGAGCGGCCGAGAACAAGGAGGGGTCCCGACGAGCCCAGCCCAAGGGGCCGGGTAGGGAACGCAGGTGAGCCCGAACTACCCCGAAGAAGACCGCTGTTCGACCAGGACCAAAGACGCTGCTACGACTGCGGCGAGCCCGGGCATCTCTCGTGGAACTGCCCAGGCCGGGATGTGTCCATGCCATCGGCGGCAGCTTCAGACCCCCGCGGAAAGACGTGCAACTATGGCGCAGCCTGTTGGGCCCATAAGGAAACATCGGCGACACTTTTACCCGTGCGCGTCAACGACAAAGATGCCGTAGCGCTCCTGGACTCGGGTAGTGCCATAACGCTGGTTCAGCCCCATTTGGCACACTGCGACGCAGAGGCTCCGCAAGTGTCAGTGTCCTGTGTGCACGGGGACACAAAGTTGTATCCTACAGCGCCGATCACCCTGACAACCACCAAGGGGGTCTGCTCGATGACAGCCGGCGTCATACCTAACCTGCCGGTAGCGCTGCTGATTGGTCGAGACTGCCCCCTGTATCGCCAGCTGTGCTCAGCCGTCATCTCCCCGCGCACCCCACCCTCTACGGGTAAACCGAGGAAGAAGAAAGGGTTACGTCAGCCGAAGGTGTGTGCTCTGAACGTAACGGGGAGTGAGACTGAGACGGCCTCAGATGTAGGTGACGACGCGCCGGAACCCCTGGATATACCGGGGAGTGAGACAGAGACGGCATCAGGTGTGGGTGACGACGCGCCAGCGCCCCAAGCGGGCCCCGAGACGGATAACAGTGACGAGGACCCCTTTGCGGAGTTCCCCCAGGCGGACGAGGTGGGGAGGGACCTGGCGGGTCAGTTCGGAACGGCCCAGCTGGAAGACCCAAACCTAACGCAGGCCCGGGCAAATATCAAGACCATAGATGGAAATCCCGTGGAGGGGCTGGCGCATTCACATATCCTCGGAGCGCACCTGGGCGTGGACAAAACCATGGAGCGCATAAGGGCGCGTTTCCATTGGCCGGGCATGAAGAGAGCGGTAGAGGACTATTGCCGGAGCTGCCCAGAGTGTCAACGCGCAGCACCAAAGATCTGACCCAGGCGCGGCGGCCGTTCACGGTGAAGTGGACACCGGAGGCGGAGGCGGCGTTCGAGGACCTCAAGACTGCCCTCTGTTCGGGACCGGTGCTGGTCTCCCCGAACTTCGACAAGGAGATGACGGTACAAACAGACGCATCAGAGGTGGGACTGGGAGCGGTCCTCTCCCAGCAACTGGAGGGTGAGGAACATCCGATTTTATATGTGAGCAGGAAGCTGCTGCCACACGAGCGCAACTATTCTGCGGTGGAGCGCGAAGGTCTGGCAATTAAGTGGGCACTGGAGACGCTCCGCTATTATCTGCTGGGGAGGCGTTTCACGCTGGTGACGGATCACGCCCCCCTAGTCTGGATGGCCAAGACAAAGGGGACCAATGCCAGGGTGACTCGATGGTTTCTGGAGTTACAGTCATTTAACTTTTCTGTCATTCACAGGTCAGGGGTGGCGCATGGCAACGCAGACGCCCTCTCCAGGAAGGATGCCTGTTGGGCGTCGGACGCTCTTCCCCGACGGTCGGAGCTGGAGGGGGGGTACTGTGGCAACCCCAAGCCACCCCTGGGCTTGGTGATTGATGGGCGCTATGTGGCGACCCAATGGCTGGGCGCTGCCCATGTTTGGGCGTCCGCTTCCGGACGCACCTGTCACTAAATACCCATCAGAGTGATTACCTGATTAGCGAATCACGGCGCGGTGCGCCTGTTGGAGAGGGGGACTTAATGGAGCCGAGGAGCCTCCTCTCAGCCCCCCGTAGCAGCGCAAGGCAAAAGGCCACAGAGCGGAGACGCCGCCCGGCCGACAGCAACCCGTTATTATTTGACTAAGAAAATAAAGAGTATGATTTTGGGAACTGCAACCTGTCTGTGTGTTGTTTATTCTGCCACCCCTACACCTGGAATTGCCACATATTATTATTATTATTATTATTATTATTATTATTAATATTATTATTATTATTATTATTATTTATTATTATTATTATTATTATTATTATTATTATTATTATTATTATTATTATTATTATTATTATTATATTATTATTATCTTAACTGATCTCTGTGACTTTATTGCTTTTATCGTTATATATGCCTATGTTTGTGTACAGCACTTTGAGCTACATGACATGTATGAAAGGTGCTTTATAAATACTTACTTACTTACTTACTAAGCGCATGCAAAGTAAATGGGGCCACGCTCCAGTCTGCACGAGCCCTGAGATAAACACTGAAACACACTCCACAGTGAACCCAACGTATAGATTTCAACATTCACCACAAGGCTGGAGCTTGGCCCCATTGACTTCACATTCGTTTACATTCGGGTGGGGCGACAGTGGCTCGGGAAGATAGATAGATAGAAAACTTTATTGCCATTTCAACACATGGTTGATTGGGATTTGTCTTGGTGCCAAACATACAGTATAATACAGTATAAAAACATACAATATAAAAACACACAAGAATACATGCGATGCAATCCCCACAATGGAAGTATTTCACAAACAATTAAAAAAATGCTACAGTACCTAAAAGAGCTGTTCCAGTTTAAAGTGCATATTGCCTTAACGTGCCTGTCGACTGGTGCTAGCCCTAGTGGTGCAAAGTGCCTGTCGACTGGTGCTAGCCCTTATGGTGCAAAGTGCCTGTCGACTGGTGCTAGCCCTTATGGTGCAAAGTGCCTGTCGATTGGTGCTAGCCCTTATGGTGCAAAGTGCCTGTCGACTGGTGCTAGCCCTTATGGTGCAAAGTGCCTGTCGACTGGTGCTAGCCCTAGTGGTGCAAAGTGCCTGTCGACTGGTGCTAGCCCTTATGGTGCAAAGTGCCTGTCGACTGGTGCTAGCCCTAGTGGTGCAAAGTGCCTGTCGATTGGTGCTAGCCCTTATGGTGCAAAGTGCCTGTCGATTGGTGCTAGCCCTTATGGTGCAAAGTGCCTGTCGACTGGTGCTAGCCCTTATGGTGCAAAGTGCCTGTCGACTGGTGCTAGCCCTTATGGTGCAAAGTGCCTGTCGACTGGTGCTAGCCCTTATGGTGCAAAGTGCCTGTCGACTGGTGCTAGCCCTAGTGGTGCAAAGTGCCTGTCGACTGGTGCTAGCCCTTATGGTGCAAAGTGCCTGTCGATTGGTGCTAGCCCTTATGGTGCAAAGTGCCTGTCGACTGGTGCTAGCCCTTATGGTGCAAAGTGCCTGTCGACTGGTGCTAGCCCTTATGGTGCAAAGTGCCTGTCGACTGGTGCTAGCCCTTATGGTGCAAAGTGCCTGTCGGCTGGTGCTAGCCCTAGTGGTGCAAAGTGCCTGTCGACTGGTGCTAGTCCTTATGGTGCAAAGTGCCTGTCGACTGGTGCTAGCCCTAGTGGTGCAAAGTGCCTGTCGACTGGTGCTAGCCCTTATGGTGCAAAGTGCCTGTGCATTAGGAGTTGAGTTCAGGTGACGGACAACCTCGGGATATGTACTATTTTTAAAAACGAGATGTCCTACACCTGATACTTTGGTGTCTTCTACCAGAGGGAAGGGGGTTAAAAAGGTAGTGAGCAGGGTGAGGGAAGGTAGAGCAGTCGGCTGGTAATCCGGAGGTTCCCGGTTCGATTCCCGGGCAGCGTGTCGAAATGTCCTTGAGCAAGACACTTAACCCC